>NC_047662.1:91799396-92099396 GCF_011762505.2 Arvicanthis niloticus
CAGAAACCAGAAACCTTGAAGAAGACCAATGATTTATTGCAATATTTGCATGTAAAGCGGTTCACATAAAAAAGAAAAAAAAAAAAACCATATTGTGTGACGCACTGCAGTCTGCATTGTCCCTTCGGTGATTAAACATGCCAATGGAGAGGTGGGAAAGATGACTGAACTGTTGGCATGATATGGAGTGAGGCAGACACTGTGGCTGTGGCAGACCTGGGAACATGCCATTGCAGAGTATGGCCAAAAGAGTGGTGGGTAGCAGCTTCGAGCTTGTGCATACTCTGCCCCAGAATGCGCTGCCCAGGCGCTTGACTGCCCTGGCTCTGGGCCAGGATGTCTGAGATGGAGAATGGTTCATTTTCTAGACTGGGTCTCTCTGAAAGGCCTCCATGGTCTGTGCTGCTGATGGAGACTGGAGACCCTGTAGGTGTCCATGTTCAAGGTCCATGTTGCTGCCAGGGCCATGTTGATATTCATGGTTTGTGTCATAAGAAGACACCATGTTGGTGTCCATGATCAGTGACTACTCCTCCCCACCAAAAGAAAAGAGACCGTACAGACAGGAAACCATTAAGAGAGTCCTTGAAATCTGTGATAGGGATGAGGTGTAGTTCTTCACAGTTCAAGGAGCAGCGGTGAGGGGAGGCCTCTGGCTTCTTTAAGGGGGTGGCCACTGTTGGTTTGATCATGCTCTAATGAGTATATGGACAAGACAAATTGGGCTCCGTGCATTTGGTTTTCTTTTCTTCTTTTCTCTGAGGAAGGCACGAGGGTGGGAGGGTGGACCTGGGAGGAATGGGATATGAGTGGGACCAGGATGCAGTGTGTGAAATTCCCAAATAACCAAGAAAAACATTATGCTGGAAAAAACATTTTATAAGTGAACATTAAATTTTTAATTAAATAAAGAAAATTTAATTATGTGCATTTGGGGCTTTTAACAATTAAAAAATTCATGGTATACATTCATTGCATACGGTATTGCGCTATTTAAGGAAGTTTTCACACAAGCACACATTGTACGCTAAGTTATGTTCTCATCATCAAAGCTCTCTTCCCCGTTTTGCCATCGTCTCTGTCTCTGCTCCCATTAGTTCCCTCTGTTACCAAAGACAAGTTTTGTTTTTACTTTCATTTCATATAGACACACATGATTTCATGTACATAGAAAATCTAGAAATCACATCTGAGAGAAAACATTTGTCTTTCTGCGACTCACAACTATCCTAGACTGGCTTAATATTATCTTTCAATTGTCAATTCGTGTGTATGTGCAGCACATACCAAACTCCGGCTATGTCACATAAATGTTACAATGTTCTGAAGGCTTCCTGAGAGTTCTGAGATGGACGGGAAAGCCACACAGCTTGCCTTCCTGAGCACCATCCCACAGTGCCACAGCTGAGATGGCAGTGGGCCAGAAGCTCGCCTTCAGAGCCGGGCAGCATGCTATTCCTCTATGTACTTAACACCTACGACGCTGCCACATTGTTACGATGTCATTACTCTATGCAACACAGGAAAAGCTCCAGAAAAAAAAAAGAATATAGAAGACACACTGGACAAAAATCAGAGTGGATGTGAAGGCTTTTATTAGGTCAACGGTTTCCATAATTATAAAGATCTCATTGAAATAAATAAGTGTCTCATAATACTTATGAGTAATTCAAGGTAAAGTTAAAAGTAGTAAAACACAATTAAAAACAAACACGCTAAAACCATATTATACAGCAAGTCGAAAGAATATATTATTTTCCAATTTTGACTTAATAATGAGTGTGAAACTGTAATTAATATGGATGACAGTATATTTTTCTAAAGTATAAAGACAAATTCTAGATTTAATATTTCTATCAATCCCATTTGATATCACAAAGTAAACATTACTGGTAAAAAAAAAGTTTTAAATTTCAAGAAAAATGAACACGATAAAAAGGCAGATATTGTATTTATTTAATTTACAAATATTTTTTGAGGGAAAAAAATTTCAAAATCATTTTTTGAATACAAGACTTAGTCATAAAAATCACGGAAGACAAGATCTTGTGAAACAATAAGTACAGGGCATGGAGTAATAACAACTCTTTCTGATATTTAGTAGATATGGAAATGAACAGAAATATTTCCTGAAGTACTCGTAGTAAATGATTCAGGTAGCCTTAAAAATGCAGAGGGCACAGTGTCGTAACTCAGCACCTCCTTCAGACAACAATCGGCGATTCTTTTGGAGAAATGAAGTACCTGCAGTAGACACATCTCACCTCTGTGACTGGGCTGCTCCATGCTGGGAAGGAAACTACTTCAATGGTGAGAATGAGGCTGGAATCAGGAACACATTCTGCTGGGACTCTAGGTAATTGACACTTTCCCGAACTGGAAAGACATTTTAGAAGACAATGAAGCTATCAGTGGAATCGAATTTGCTCTAAAAATAATTCATGCCTAATCAAACAGCTCACCAGCAGCCACCACTCTGGGGTCCTCATGAGACCAGTGTCTCCCAGCTGCTCGGCTGTCTGCACTCTCGTTCCACCACAGAACATGAACTGTGGAAGTAAATCATGAGTTAGCTGTAATTTCTTTCATGATGGGCATTTCCTTCATTGTTGAGATTATAATTCTATCCATTTTCCCTTCCTTTTCTTCCCTCCAAACCCTCTCATATAACCTCCTTGTTCTCTTTCAAATTCATGCTCTCCTTTTTACTGTTATCTGCATATATGTACACATAGTACATATGCGTGCCTGTACTATATTCTAGATATAATCTTATAGCAGGTAATTTAAAAAATGTGTGTGGCACTGGGCGTGGAGTCTGGGGCCTTTTGAAAGAATGGGAATGAATGCTGGGTAAGTATTTCACCTCTGCTCTACATTCCTGACCCTGATTGGGAATCTGCACACACATGAATACGTGCATATGTGGAAATCAGAGGTCCTCGGCAGGTGTCAATTGCTCTCTTCCTGTTTTGATCCAAGGTCTCTCACTGAATTTGGAACTAGACTAGCTGGCGTGCCTCCTACTTTCATCTCCCCAGGGCTGAGGCTGTTGATAGTGCCACTGCAGCCAGCTTGGATATGGGTGCTACGGATCAAACACAGGTCATCATGCCAGTTCGATCTGTCTATCCATAGTGGAGTCCTAGGAAGTTATCACTGTCGTCATGCACAGACACTGTTTCTAGCCTTTTTATATGCAACAGTTCTTTGGTCTTTGCATTCCTTTGCCATTCACAGAACACTGTTAACTTCACTAATCAGAAATAGGTAATTTTTTTGTTTGGGTGTGTCCATAATTTTTTGCAATTTATAAAAATGTATATTCATATTTTCATTAGAAACAATATCTTTACTTCAATATTACTATCTTGAAATAAATTATAATGCTTAGAAAAATGATGAAAAGAAAGATACAAATCAGTGTTCTTAAACCTTAACACCCTCAAAATTAAAATCAACATTAAAAAAACTCCAAGAAACATAGGCAATCACCAACATTCATCACAGTCTCACAGAAATAGACAGCTGTACCTCTATTGAGGGCTCCATATTCAGTGTGGAAAACACCAACTAGTGTAGAGTAGCCAAGCTCAACGTGGGCATTTATTGCCCTTTTGAATGCATTACCCCATAGAGCTGGCCCGCCAGGCTTCATCTGAAAGGTAGCCAGTTCATAGACTCCTAGAATTGAAACAATTAATCAAATAATTAGGTAATTACTCAACAGACACTATTCAGGCAATTTGCTTTGACTCTAGGAGTGGGAAGTGACTATATATATGTAATGTTTAAATGGTCATCTCCTGGAGCAGAGATGGAGGGAACTGTCAACCAATGACTGGCCCAACTTGAGAGCCACCCCATGGGAGAGAGCCCACCCCAATACTATTGATGATGTTCTGCTCTAGTTGCAGATAGGAACCTAACATAACTGTCTCCTGAGAGGCTTCATGCAACAGCTGATAGAAACAGATGCAGAGACCCACAGCTAAACATTAGGCATTAAACATCAGGGAGTCTTGTGGAATTGGGTCCCCCAACAACTGGAGCAGGGGCTGCCTCTGACTCAGACTCTGTTGCCTGCTTTGAATCCCTCTCCCCTAGGTGGGCTGCCTTGTCTGGCTTGAGTGGGAGAGGATGAACTTAGTTTTGACTTGATGTGCCAGGGCAGGTTGGTACCAGGGGTTGGGGAGGCTCCTCTTCTCCTCAGAGAGGGGAAGGATAGAATGGAAGAAGGAGGTAGAAGGCTATGATTGGGATCTAATGTGAATAAATAAATGAATGAATTAATGAAAGAGGGCCATTTGCATATACAGATTTATGCAGATGTATTTGTTAATTCTTTGCATTATTTTTTCTCATTTTTATGTTTATATTTCTTGTCTGTTTAAGGTTAAACTTAGTAACTAAGGGGAAATAGAAGCTATATATAAACAATTACATTAAATAGTTTTAATCTGGGAACTTTATCAATGTACCAGATATCTATACTTTATCACAAAATAGGATTTTAAACTGTGTAATTCTATAAGAAAAGAAGTATTTTCTGATCTCCCATTTTTCCCTCTTCTTTTCAACTCTAAGAGGGGAGATATTATTCTTTGTTTAATTTCCTCCTTTGAGAGTCTATTCCTAACAAGAATAGAAAACTTGTTGGCCTGAAGAAAAAAGTTGGCCTGAAGTCATATCTGACTTTCTGGAAAAAAGAACCTTAGCAGGGGGTTTTAGTATTCTTAAATATCCAATTATTGTTTGAGACTTTTTTTTTTAATCCTCTAGTCAGAAATATAAAGCAGAAATATGAAACTGGAGGATAAGTAGATCTGGTAGAAAAAAGAGAAAGCAAGACCACCAAAGAACTATGAAAAATTTAGAGGAAAAATAACATTCAAGTCCAGTGCGAGGGCTTAGTGTGTAAAAATGCTTGTTGCCAAGCCTGACGGAGTTCAGTCCCTGGAACACACAATATCAGGAAGGAGCCAACTACCCCAAGTTGTTCTCTGACCTTCATGTGTGTACTATGGCATGTATATATATTACATAAGTAAATACATGTGAAAAGTGCAAAAAACCAAACCAAACCAAAACAACCACACTCACCAAGATTTGACACTGCAAGAGATGGCAACTGTGTTTGCCCAGTGCTGAAAGCAGAGGGCAGACCTAAGTAGATGAATACTGCATACCTTGTGGCTTGGGTCCCAGAACCCAGGGGGCAAGGCAATGAAGAACAGACATACAGACACACATACATTGATCTGGGGTCAGGTGAGGTTTTGTAACAATGCCGCTACCACCACCACCTGAAACCTCCCCTCCTCTATTTAGGTGCAGCCCAGGGGGCAGGGTTAGCTAGCCTCATAGGTCTCTGTAGGTGAGCAGTCTCAGGCTGTAAATATCAGAAGGAAGCTGCAGTTGTTGGCACACAGGATCAATCATAAATACTCATATATGAGTCCTAAGGAAAGCTTTGCCATTTCTCTTGAGCCTGGCTTATATTGAGAAATGGCTTTGCCAATTGTCCTACAGGTCATGTTAGAATACACATTCTCTCAGGGCTTTCTCTGTTCCCTACAGGGAAGGTCTCAATGAGACTTTTCAAATTTCTTGTACTCTAAAATATATAGAGTTGGGAAAAATGGGAAGCAAAAGTTAAAATGTTATGCTTTTATAATCTGACCTTTGTTTAAAACTGGATTGAGATAACAGTTTCTTTAAATCAGCAAGAAGATATATCATGAGGAATTACTTTCAAACTGAGAAAGAGGAGGAGGAAGACTGAAAGGTTAGCTGCAGCTGCAGTGTACCTTGGCAGTACCAGTTAATTCACTCCCTCTCGACAGTCTATTCTACAAGGAAAGATGCACCTAATCCAAAATACTATAAGCTGTGAGAAGTATTTTTGTATTTAAATGTTTATATTATTTAAACAGGCATGGCATTACATGCCTATAATCTCTGCATTGGAGAGTTTAAGGCAGGAGAATTGTGAATTAGCACCCTGGGCTACATCATGAGAGCTTGTCTCAACCCTAAAAACTTTAACATTATACTGTTTTTTTCCTGCATCATAATTAAGCTTAAATCCATAATGTCTGGAAGGGCTGGTGAGATGGCTCAGTAGTCAAGAGTACTAGTTGCTCTAGCAGAGAAGCTGGGTATAACTGCCAGTGCCCACATGGAAGTTCAGTTGTCTATAATTCAAGTTCCATGGGGATCTGATGCCCTCTTCTGACCTCCCCAGGTGCCAGGCATGCCAGCTGTATACTGACAAACATATAAGCAATTAATTATACCTATATGCATTAAAAAATACAAACATGCAAATATATGTATGTGTGTATATGTGTATATATAACTTACTTTGAAAACTACTTCACTAATTAATTCTTATTTTCAAGAATAAACTAAGATCAGTTTTAGTCTCAGTATTCACAGGACCATTCCTATATAAAACAAATAATTCATTGTTTTTTGTTTTCCAGGGGTACTTTTTTTTAAAAAATCACTTAACGTCTGAACAATTTCGGTCATGACAATTCAGTGCCTAAGACAGTCTCACCTTCCTTGGGAGGCGTTCCTATCTTGCACCATGGTACCAGGTAGGTAATCTCCACCTCTTGTTTATCAATGAAAGCCAAATTTGGAATGAGGAATTGTTCCTGCCATTCCTTATCCTTGGCCAAGGCTTTGCGGACTGCAGCTCGATGAGCAAAATTATCTATGGTAGGAAAAAAATGGAGAAAAGTTTATATTGTTTTATTTAAAATTGTCTACCCCTCCTTGGATTTCACCCAAATGGGCAAACATTTCGTCCACAGCACACAAGACACTGTGTTGTGGCTTTGGGACAACTACGTGCAAAGATTTGCTATCTGCATCAAATCACAGTCTTCAGGGTAAAAGAAATAGAAACTATTGTAATCTCACTGTACTGGCTGGTTTTGTGTGTCAAACTGACACAAGCTGGAGTTATCCTAGAGAAAGGAGCCTCCCTTGAGAATATGCCTCCCTGAGATCCAGCTGCAAGGCATTTTCTCAATTAGTGATCAACAGGGGAGGGCCCATTGTGGGTGGTACCATCCCTGGGCTGGTAGTCCTGGGTTCTATAAGAAAGCAAGCTGAAGCAAGCCAGGGGAAGCAAGCCAGTAAGCAGCACCCCTCCATGGCCTCTGCCTTAGCTCCTGCCTCCAAGTTCCTGCCCTGTGTGAGTTCCTGTCCTGACTTCCTTTGGTGATCAACAGCAATGTGGAAGTGTAAGCTGAATAAACCCTTTCCTCCCCAACTTGCTGCTTGGTCATGATGTTGGTGCAGGAATACAAACCCTGACTAAGACACTCACTGAAGGCTTCACAGGTTCTACCACTCAGTGGTGTACAGGAATTAAGTTACCATATGTTTCTCAGTCTATGATATGGGGAAATAAGATAACATCAACTTCCAGGTTTGTGGTAAAAATTAAAGGAGTCCATGAAGAGGGTTTAGAACAGACCTCAGCCCTTAGCACTGAACATATGTGGATTCTCCTTCAACTGAAGCACCCACCTGACAGGGCCAGGTGACGGAGAAATACTTTGGTGTATGCAGTCAAGATATTCCTTGAGCAAATTTCGACATAAGTGAAAGGAAAATGCACCCATCAGGCCTTATGGTAAACAACGTTCTCACACACTTGTACGTTCTCCTAGCGGGTCATGTTTTAACTGTTATAGCATCTGAAGCCTTTATTAATTTTAATGAGACTTGATCTACAATAACATGGAAAAGTCCCAAACTGTGCCATGTTAGGTACAGAATGAATACTTTTCATAGTAAAACACTGTTTGAACATTAATTTGGACACTGATGGAGAAGCCCAAAACAAAATGATTCAGAGTTTCTTAGGTACCCTCAGGCCCTGCTGTGGGCTATTAAGGCCAGACACAGGAGTAAGAATGTTCAGATTCCTGACACTTGTTCGATGGCATGAGAACATTCTCAATTCCTCTGCCTTTATCTCCATTATAGAACAAGACAGTGAATTCTCTGAAACTATGAAGAGCTTAAAAGTGATCGCTAAATATAACAAAATCATTAAATCTTAGAGTTGAGAAACTCAAAAGCTGATAGTTGGATACCCTCTCAAAGGCTCTAAATAAGAGAATTATTAAAATAATAACTAAAATATTGATACTCTGCTCTAGCTCTATAATGGGATACTTTCATTTTGTATTCTCCACAAACTTGGACTTTTGCAATCACAGATTTTAATTTTACCAAAGATATTTTATTCCAAGCAAACCACTCTAAAACTGAGAATCAAAGTTAGTTCATCCTATTAGAGATTCATGAGACAATACATTCCCATACATATTAACCTCAGAGTCTAAGCAAGTGGTGTTGATACACAGCAGTCACTAAGTAATGGCTAAATTTACTATATTGCTTTCAAAATGTTTTCTGTAGCCCATGTGTATGTACAGTAACACAGACTGAAGACCCAAGCTTCCTAGACTAATTAACAGTGAACATCTGCATGAAGCAGAAGCTGTGTGACTCATACCATACTTCCAAATATGGAATACTCTGTTCGTTCTGCCTCCAAATTCTACAGTCCAATAGCCAATCATTTCAGAGTGAGCTGTCCGAAGGTGAACACTTTGCTTAAAATTCTCCAGGAACTCATTTGTCTTTGAGGGCTTGAGAAAATAGGTCCGGAATTCATATAATGTCCCATCGCTTTGCCTGGGGCCTGTAGCAAAAGGTGAACATACCTGAGAAAAGACAGGGGACACTGAAATAGTGTGGAAAAGATTTGTATCATGCTGTTACAATCATATTTTTGAGCCTGCAGACAAAGGACACAAAGTAGATTCATAGTTCGTATTTCCATTTCTCCTGTCAACTCTTTATAGACAGACATGTTTATGTAAAGATACCAGTAGAGGTGACTGCTCTTAAGTATGCTGAACAGAGTTACTTTTCCTAGCCGGAGGGCATCTTTAAGCACATTTTCATGAAAAGTTGCTGATATGCAATCACCAAGGTTGTAATCATGTTTCCCAGGGAGCCTTATAACGTTGGACTTTTCTCTTATTTAGTCAAAGCCAGGAGTCAACAGGACAACTCACTTAAAAGAAGACTGCACATTCTGCCTGTGTGTCTTTTTCACAGAAGACTGCACATTCTGCTGTGAGGAGCGGGTGCGCTCGAGCTCTGCTTCTTGGCAGTTTGCACACTGTGCGTTTTTCCCTAACTGAGCCACAATGCGCAGACTGGCTGCTACGCAGGATCGGGCTGTTTGAGGTGCACCAATGAGACATGCCCACGTGGCAGGTGCTGATTGGGACAGGTAGGGGTATAAAAAGGACGGCCGTTAAGAGAGATAACAGAAGAGCCTCCCGAAAGAGAGAAGAGTAGGACCACCCAGAGAGATAGGAGAAAGACATCCAGACAGATAGGAGAAAGGCATCCAGAGAGAAGAGAGATCAGAAAGGCCTCCAGAGAGAGGCGAGGACAGAAGGGCATCCAGAGAAAGAGAGATAAGAAAAGGGCTTCCATTAGTAAAAGATCCTGAACAAAACTGCGTTGAGAAGAACTCCGAGTTGCATCTGCTAGTCGGATAGAGAAGTGACATTCTGCATGTGTGGCTTTTTGACAGACATAATCAAAATCTTTATTAGTAGAAGACTTTTTGGGTTCCTAAAAGAAATGAGTATTATTTAGATCTTAACTTTCTTTTATACAGTACTCAGTGAAGTAAATTACTGATAAAAAAAAAAAAAAAAAAAAGGATGCCATGAACCATTAAGATTGCTCTGCAATACAGTGGGTGGCTGTATAAAAGCTGAAAAAGGAGAACTCAAGAGACAGAAAGAAGTACTCTGAAACACCAGCCTCAGGTTGGGGCTCATAGGCACTGTATCCACAGAGGGAATTAGGAATCTTAAACAAGCAGGGGCCTCTCCTCAATAGAGGCATTATCTGTTTTCCTGCCCAGAAGGCTAGGAGTGGATACTGTTGAGGATCTGGGGACCATTTTGCTATCAGTGGTGGCAGACCTCACCCACCTTTGCTATAGAAGCAGACCTCACCCAAATCCCCCAGAATGATTATTCCAGACTTTCCCTCCTGGACTGTTATCTTTAGCTCTGGTTAATCTCATCCTTAGGGGAGATGTCACAGGTACTTTATCATCCGCTGATCTCTTTGCTATTGATCAGAGTCCACACTTGCGTCTAGACCCCTAAACTATAGAACCCACCTCATGGTCACATGTACTCTGCAAAGGAGTTTCTATGTAGTCACATCTTAAGCTTACGTCACAGCTGGAATTGGTGATTGTTGTCTAGAAACCTAGAATGGGAATGGCTGTTTCTGGAAACTTTTCCCCAAACTGTACTGTGTTCAATGTGCTTACAACAAACTGCCTGGCATTAGACTCCACAAGTCTGATCCAGGTTAACGATGTCAATCTGAACCACTTTTTAATTCTCTTTGCAGGTTCACTGCTGTGCCTGGACACCTACAGGACCCCCTCAGTTTCAAAAGAAAGGTGCAATACAAAGTAGGGCATTTAATGCTCCCAGTTATATCAGGTTGATGGAAATATTCTTTAATAGTCATATACTTTGTATGAAAATTTTCATGTTGTGATTTAATAACTGCTAGAAAGCACCTTGCCATTAATTACCCTATGTATGATTACACACACACACACACACACACACACACACACCACATAGCATTCTAGTTTGTAACACCATCCTAAGTGGGTTGAATTAGCATGTATCTACTTTCTGAAAGTGATTAAATGAGAAAAATATTCAAAACCACTTTGGAATGTAGAGCTATGATGAAATTAGTGCTTACCTTGATCATCTTTAGACTAATGAAAGCATCAGGCCTTAACTATTTTTGTCTATAAGACATAATAATATATAAATTTTTCCTGTGTACAAGGTTAATTATAATCACCCAAGTATCTCATTTTATTCAAGATTATTATGAGTTATATTTCTATTTTTCCAAATAACTAGGCTTGTTATATTAAAAAACAAAACAACAACAACAACAAAAAACCACTGCAGGTGCTCCTGGCTGTGGTAAGAATGCTTTTTTTTTATTTGTTTGTAACTATACTCTATAAATAACTACCTCAGCCGTGTAGTTTAAAATAAAAGCTGGAGAGCTGGCTCAGTGGTTGACAGCACTTGTGGCTCTTGCAGAGAACCCAGGTTCCACTTCTAGCACCCATACGGTGCCTCTCAATGGTTTGTAACTCTAGTCCCAGAGAAGCTATTGTCTTCTTCTGATCTCAAGCAACAGACATGTACATGGTGCACAAACACATAAAAATAAACCTAAACTCTTAAATACATACCAGATCATAAAAAAATGAAACATGGCAGACGTATAACAATCTTTTAGAATGATTCAAGGAACTTGTATTGGTAGAATAGAAATAAATTACTGATCAAAGATACTTTTACTATAATCTTTCACGCAGAAAGTATCTATAGGTACTCACACATTAAAGAAATCTATATGGTAAAGGTGTGTGTTAAGGGGTGAGGTCATTTTCTGTTGCAGGGCTGGGCCAAACTGTGCCAAGGTAGAAATCTGCTTGTTCCCTTATCTCCAAATTAAAAGCTTTTTGTCAACCATACTAGGAAGACTGCAAGGTCAGGGGCCATATGGAAAGTGTGCTGTTCTTTGGTATTCATAACAAAGGGTCCATAGACAAGCTAAATGCTCTGCCTAAACAAAGGAGGTCAAGAACTTCTGGGTTCAAGTCACAAATAGCCCAGGGTCAACAGCTGAGGCTTGTTGGCTTCCTCCCTTTTACACAAGTCCCATCTCAGGCACAACCATTTTCAAGAGGCTCCAGGGCCGTGCTCGGTTTAAAAATCCCCGAACCCTGAGTTACAGGACAGGATGCTCCCAGGGCGACCCTGAACTCCACAAAACGTTCGCATTTGAACAAGGTAGGAGCTGTAAAAGCGTAGTTGCGATAGTGATAGCAGCAAGAACGCAGTGCTCAGGACTTTAGGGACCCCGTGCCAGGGAAAGGCCTCTGTCCATTGTCCAGGGAGGCGACCAGACAAGCGGGTACCTCTTCAAGCGTTGGGTGCTTTGGACTCAAGAAATATTGGATCTTTATTGAACAGCGTATTGGCTAGACCGGGGGGTCTGGCAGCGAGTAAGAGGGTGTTCACTCGCGCTCCAGACCCCACCCACCTCGCAGCGTTGCCCTGTCCCGCCCCACAAACCCCGCCCACTTCTCTGTGCCTCCCAGGCACAGCATAGGCTCCGCCCAGTTCCCTGAACACGTCCCATTCTCCACACTACAGACCCGCCCACCTCGCAGCGTCCTCATCTCGCGCACCACGAACCACGCCCACCTCCCATGGCCGCTCGTGCCCGCCGCACGCCCCGCCCACCTCCCCATGGCCGCTCGTGCCCGCCGCACGCCCCGCCCACCTCCCTAGACTAAGCTCGCTCTCCCACCGCACCCATTTCCCTGAAGCCCGTTACTGTACAACCTAAGGACAACATCTACCTCCCTGCGCACGACTCTCGCAAGCCCCCGCGACCCCTACCTGAGGCGCTAGAGCCCGCGGGGCCAGCGCCGTCCTCAGGCCGCTTCGGAGTGCGAGCATGGTACGGCCTAGAGCGTGCAAGAAGACGGCCGCCGGGCGCTGGGATACGCGCTCTCCCCACTTCCCGGTGCGCGCGCCAGCTTCGGTTGGTCCGTGCGGGACTGGGCGGGGCTCGGCGGCGCGGCTCCGCCCTTCCCCGCCGGAGCCAGAGACCACACTCTAAAGTCAGCTGTTCTTTGCTAGTCCTTGTGGTGGTTGAGAAGAGCTAGACATTGAGACTAGTGCTGTTCCCCATCCTGGGCTCTCACCTCATCTCCTGTACGACTCAAACACTCCAAAATGTAGGGCGTGGCGTGAACGGGGTGAACTTGTAGCAACCATCTACAAACTGCATCACAGAGTACTCTGCAACCCACATTGCAACCCCAAATCCCATCCCCAGCATGGCCTGGGAGTCTTCGAACAAAGATGGGTTCATTTTCCTGGAGCCCAGAAGAGTGTGCCCAAGGGCCTGAAAGTCACACGTGGAGACTGAAATAATTTTGTGTGATGTGAAAGCTGATCTCTGACGGCCTCTGATTTTTGGCCCTCAGAAAATTACAATTTGTATTTTATCTAGTGCGTGTTTGTGTTCTCTGTTAAGCATATTCTAGGTTTTATGGTTTTCCAACTACATTCAGTTGGAAGACTAAGATTTAGAAACCTTTAAAAAATAAATACACTGCTTTCTTTGGATCTACTGTTCACAAACATTAAAGAGCTAACTAATCGCAATAATTTCCCTGAAAATAGCCTCTTGGCCACTTTTGTACACTAAGCTATATTATTTACTGGTCATCAAGAATTAAAACCGTTTTAGTGTCATAAACTTGGAAATCTTGTTAGCTTTTAAACTCCTAACGATTTTATGCTTAGTGAATACATATAGCTCTAAAAACAAATTACATTGAACAAATATCAAAATATAAGTTATTGAAAAACAGGCATGCTTCTTTATATAGTTATTAAGTGGCAATTTAAGGTGTGCTAAGACATTCCAAGCAGTAATGAGCATGAAAGGAATTTCTGATGTATTTGGAACAACTTTTTTTTTTTTAAATTGAACATTTTATTTACATTTCAAGTGTTATCCCCTTTCCCAGCTTCCCCTCTGCAACCCCCCTATCCCATCCCCCCTTACCCTGCTTCTATGAGGGTGCTCTCGCACCTTGCAACAAGTTTAAATGCTATTAAAATAGGTTATAAATTTATACTTTTCATACCCTTGTGTAAGGCTTTTCTGATCAGGTTACTATTTTTCATTTAGTCTGGCTTGTGTGAAAATATGTTTGTACACCTCAAAAAACAAGTAGTTGCCAGAGAGTTAGTTGACTTACGATGCGGGCAAACAGAGCAATGTCCTTGGTGACATGTCTGCTTGATTTTGTCCAAAGGTTAGACTTGTGCAACTGTGCAGACAGAAGCAGGTGAGGTATGAAGGGACTCTAGGCAGCTGAACATGGAAACATGGCTCTGGCAGGCCCTGCCTTCTTACACATTCCCTCTGCCTTGCTAAACACCACTAGGTTGCATTGCTAAAGCTAGGCACTTTATCACTTCCTCTTCCTGCCACTGACTACCAAGGTCCAGCTATCAAAGTATTGAAGCCCAGCTAGCAAAGGCACCTAGTCGGCTCACCTAATTTACATGTCCCATCAAAATTAAGTACCCCATCCTAACATGGGGAGTGTCCCCTTCTTCCTTTATAAACTGTCATTTTCCTAAGTGCCACATCTGTGTCCTCTCTGCCCAGAGACAGTCCTCTGTTCCTGGGATAAATATCACTTTCTTATTCCCTTGTTCCTTTTCCTCTTCTCCTTTATCCCTATTTTCTGTCTTTGTCTTTTATTCTCTGCTTCCCCCCACCCCATGGCAAATAAATCTTTGTGCTGAGAACTTGGTCTTAGGGTGTCTTGTGCTGATTCTGGTCCCTGTAAAGTGGATCTTCACTAGCCCAGCTAGGAAGAGGCCAGGTACTTGTAGGACTCTGGAAGCTTACCTTCTGGGTCCATACTCGTTAGAGAAGTTTCTCCCTTCAGAACTATACTCTAAGGCCACTAGATGGTGACATAGATTAACTTTTTATTTCTTTTAGGCATTATCTCTAATCCCCTTCCCCTCCACAATTGGGGGGTGAACCCAGCGTTTCAATGGATGCCAGACAATTGTACTATCAACTGAGTTGTATTTCCAGCTCCTGGTTTGTTTTTGAGTTCTTGTAAGTTAAACTACAATTATTTAGAGTGGAGTCAATTTGTGTGTGTATGTGTATGAGATGCTTAATTTCAGTAAAGCTAAATTACTGTCACAATGTTTATGAGTTGCTTTGTTGTATTCAGAAGGAGCTTGTAACGGAGGTAAAAGCCAATTTTCACTCAATGTCCCTTTAACAAGGTTATGAACTCCTCTGAGGTTCTTGTAAAGATAAAAATCAATTTTCATTAATAGTGTCCTGCTTATATCACCAAAAAAAGTATCTTTTGTGCATTGAACATTAATTACATAAAGCGCTGTATGGAAGGAAAAACGCTAAGGCTCTCTTCTTGAACTGCCAACAGTTGTTCATATTTCTGTATCTGTTTTGCTGATATATATATATATATATATATTAGCATTAGTGGTAGGAGTTATGAATATCTTATTTAATGAAAGTATACATTTTTTATTTCTATTGAAGTATTTTATTACCAAAACATACAAAAATGTATACTTACTATGTATTTTTATATATGTTTAAAATACCCCTTTGGGTTTCTTCAGGATTTGGATTAAAAGTGAATTTTAGTGCCAGTGACATTTTCGGACCTGAAGGCCATGAATGCAGTAATTTCCTAAAGGCTCGAGTTTATCCTTTTACTCTGTTTCCTACATGTGGACTTTTGGAGAAATTTTCTGGACCCTTTGTAATTTTCTATTATCAATGTTAAATACAATAGCTTGTCTTTTTTTTAAAGTCTATTTTAGATTTACTCAGCTTTCACTGATTGCTTTTATAGTATCTTCAGAATTAATTCATTCTAGTTTATTTTCACTCTTGTATTGAAGGATGGAGCATTAATGTAAGGGACCCATTGCCTCTTTTCCATGTCTTAGAAGCTTCAGGATGCTGCCTAGGATTTCTCCACACATTCTGAGTTCAAACTTTGCTGTGTCATCTATGAAGGTGGACAGAGTTTATGGGAAATCAGAATGTTTAAGAACTTTTAAAGTTGGTGTTGGAAAACATCCCTAGTTGTAGTTTCAGTGTAGCTCTGTAGTGCTGCTTGGAGAAGCCTTCTTAGTCCAGACGGGTTTCTTCACATGGCAAGCCACCAAGACCTTCAAAAAAATATTCTCCAGAGGTATTAAGTAAGTTAGTGGCACAGCCATATCTAATGGGAACAGTGAAAGTCATGAAGCCAGCACAGCTGCTTGACAAAGGCCCAGCAAAGCTGAGCCGCATGATGCAATTGCTGTTGTGCCATCTTTCAGTTTTCGTCTTGATCTTTACATGTTGCATGATTTGGGGGGCTTTTGATATTTGTACAGTTTGGGGATCCTGG
Source organism: Arvicanthis niloticus (assembly GCF_011762505.2). Taxonomy (NCBI): domain Eukaryota; kingdom Metazoa; phylum Chordata; class Mammalia; order Rodentia; family Muridae; genus Arvicanthis; species Arvicanthis niloticus. The sequence continues at coordinate 91,815,562 of NC_047662.1, forward strand.
GTGGATGGGAAATTTCTTATGAATCATTTATACCTATGGGGCTGTGAAAGGGTGTCTTGGTTTTTGGTGTGGCATAAGCTTCGAACCCCGACCCCAATGGGGCAATGGCAGATGTTTGGCCACGCCCCCAGAACCCAGGATCCTGATATGTGGTCTAAGACCTCTATTTGACCTGTGCCTTGCAGTCAGGTAGGGCAATGCATCACCCTCCACAGGTAGAGGGCGTGACTACAGGCCTCAAGAGATTTCCATATTAATGAGTTACCTAAAGGCCAGAGGGCATAGCTAATTAAGTATTCTTTTCCCAGTCCCTCCTTCCTCTCCCTCCCTATTTAAGTCAGGCCCGCCCTGGCTTAAGTGGGGGTGCATATCTAGACCATCTGTCATCTGCCATGTCAATAAAGCTCTTGGAACCCCGGACTATTGGGGTCTGCTGGGGTCTGCTGGGGTCTGCTGGGGTCTGTTGGGGTCTGCTGGGGTCTGCTGGGGTCTGCTGGGGTCTGATGTCCTGCTGCGTGCTGTCATTGTGGAAGACTTCTCTGCCTTCCAGCCGTGGGGAGAGCCTCTGTTCAAGCCGAGTAGACCAAGGGAGCACTTCCGGGGGCGGGGGTTTGTGTGTGTGTGTGTGTGTGTGTGTGTGTGTGTGTGTGCGCGGGCGCGCGCGTGGTGCCAGTCCTCCAGCGCATTCCTCTTCTCCGTTTTGCCAGGTCTCTCAGCGGCGTGGCCAATCAGTCCCCAGCCACCTCCGGGCCTGGGGATTCCCACTTGAGAGCCCTGCACCCCGCCTCCCCAAACACCCCCCCCACCCCCCACCCCCCGCGGAACCAGACTCAGTGAGGGACTCCCCATGCCAGGCAGGGCCACCACGCTTGCCCAGTGCTGCTTGGAACCAACTCCGTTAAAGATTCCACGCCTCTGCTGACTGCCGTAAGCCCAGAGATCCACGCTCAGTACCCCACCCCCCCACCCCCACATACACCCTCTCCCAAGAGTACTGCTTCTAAGCTTTCTCAGAAATTTCCTAAACATACTACCCCTTCCTGCTTTTAGGGAGATAGCCTTATCTGGCCCTACTCGAAGGTCTTCCTTGTACCCTGGAGGTTGTGACATAGAGAGGCCAGAGGTCTCCTTATGAGGCTCTGGATTCAAGTTCTTGGAACATCTGCCCGTGTACTTACTCAGGAACAAGATAATTAGAACAAGGTAAACTTAAAAAGGTAAATAAGATACGGTGGGGTAGGGGAGTTGCCAGCAGATCGGGTTAAAAGCCTCTTCCTACTACAGAACATATAAGATAGGGGCTACATATGGTATGCCCCTTGAGGAAAAGATACAGCAACAAAGTAGATTGGCTGGAGTTATCTCCGCCCTACACAGGAGTTTATACTGATGGACAAAGAATGGTATGGAAAAATGATCTAAGACTGTATTAAGACTTCCCTTTCTTAGAAAAGTTAACTTTCACAGTGCAGCGACACTGTGGTAGTGTATGACCAAGGAACAAAAGTATACCAAAATTAGACATATAAATAAATTCTACAAAGATACAAAATATAAACATTGTATTATGGCAGAAATTGAATAATAATGGCAGTAACTTTGGACTGAAGATTTTTCTTGGGCCTAATGACAATTGGCACTCTGACCATTAAGAATTAATAATATGCCGCTCAGGATATGACAATCTACCCAGACAGGCTTGGAGATTTTCTTTCTGTCTAGTGCCCTTGAAACCACAAGATTTTTAAATATTGGGTTATGGGGTTAATGTGGGGAAATGATTGTAAAACATAACTCAGTTCTGTCACTGTTTATCAATGATCACTAAACTTATGACCAAGAGGAAGTTAAGACTTGCATCTGTTGTGGATAGCCCTGGGCTTGCTTGTATTCTGATGCTAATTCTGCTCTCCTGGGAGGAGCTGCGAACAAGGCTTACTCAGGTGACTTCTTGTAAACCTCCCCATCTTAATTTGTTAAATAAAGGCTAGAGGAGAGAAGAGAGGATGGAGGAGGAGGAGGAGGAGGAAAAGGAAGAAGAGAAGGAGGGAGAGGAGGAGGAGGAAGAGAAGAAGGAAAAGAAGAAAAAGAGGTGGAAGGAGAGTGAAACAGAAAGTAGTACGTGGCCTGTAGAAACCACAAGTTATAAGGGATTTCATAGGTAAGGAAGACAGTAGTGTAGTGGTAAATCTGCCCAATCTAGGCATGCAGCTTGCATTCATATCAATTGAGTTGTGTTTTCTTTGCCTGGGTTTCTTTGGGTTGGAGATTTACCACAACATGTATCCAGAGACAAAAATGATATGATCTATGATTTGGGACAAGAATCTATCCATGCCAACTGAGTTAGGCTGGAAAATTCCCCCCAACCACCATGTCTGACTTACTTTTCCTTCACTGACTTCTTATCTCCTCTGTGGGACTTGGCCGTTGCTGGGGTTGGCCTCCTACAAGTTAGCTCTGGTCCATTCATTTCTGTACACTCTTCCAGTGAATTTTTCAAAACTTTATTCCTTTTTTAATGGACCACTTCCATATATATACATATACAATCAATAAATAATGTTAACTGAATAACTTGATTCAAATATCTTTTTATACATCTAAAAATGAAATTACTGTGTCAACTTCATTGTATATTTTTCTCCAATATCCACCCATCTAAGAGGAAGTGGTTGAACTTTCTTTTTCTTATGTTCCTACCAATTTTTCTACTATACAATTTTACCATTTACCATTTGTCTCAATTTATTAAATTGAAGTGTCTAACTTAAGTTCTGTTTCTCTGATTTCTTGTGAATGGACTGTCTTTTCAGCAATGTCATTTTTAAGGTCCTGGTTTATTACATTTGTTCAGTTTTCAGTTATTGTTTTTCTTATTGATTTGAAGACTTACTGAAGATGCTGGAAGGAGAAACACAGTGACAACAGAAATAAGAGAATGACCTTCAGTGTTGGCTTCTTGTATAATCTACACATGTTCAGTGGCTCAGAAGGCCAGAGGATTATGTTGAGTGAAGGGCTTGAAACTCAGAAATAGTTTGTGTGTGTGGGTGAAATGTACTGTTTTACGCTATGATACAGAGTTATTATAAGAATAAAAATATACAAATGTTTATAATGGGAGCTGATAATGAACTGTGCTTTCTCTGTAAACTTTCACAATATGAAAGATGTTATGCCACATGTACTTGACATAGGAACTTATTGGAAAGTGATTTTTTTTTTTTTGTCTAAGTTGAAGTTTAATTCAAACTGGTAAGCTAAGATAATCGGGATGATTAGAGAACAATTGGCCAATAATTGCCGATCAGTCAATTTTGTTTGCTAACTCACTTGAGTCAAAGGAAGAATATTTTTTTGCCCTATAAATATCAGAAAGATAGAGACTACAGAGAGTCTTCCCTGTAGAATGTATGAATCGTGGGAAGAAATGTGTTTTTAGAGCATGCATTCTTAGATTTGAATTCTGGTTTTGAAACTTAGTAGTTGTGTGACCTTATAAGCTACAAGTTATTTTATCTTGATTGTTGGTTGGTAAAAATGATAGTTGTTTAAGGTGATAGTAATAATAATAAAATGAGATAATTTTCACTATCTTATTTCCCTATGGAATTATAGCCATATGTCATTTAATGATGGGCATTCTAAGAAATGCATTGTTGAGATTTTTATATTTGAATAATCATAGAATATATTTATAAACCAATATCACTATTTCATTAGACCATTTAGTCTATGGGATTCCTGCATTCTAAGTAGTCCAAAATTAACAAAACCATTATAGCTATGTGACTGTATTTATTTGATAAGTTCCTACACTGATATTATAAAATAGAACTAATGACATCAATTAAATATCCAGGCATTTAAGGGACACATTTGTCATCAACATACAGAAAGCTGTGGTTTACTTGTAAAGTATGCACCACTATTTTCAGGGGAGGTAAGTAGAAAGTTTCAAAGAGGATTTAGGTAATTATGTTTTCTGACTTGATCGCGGGAGAAACTGGTTACTGTTGCCTCTGCTTGTAGTTATTACTGGGAAGGTGGTTGGTTCTATGAGTGTGTGATCTGAATACGTTCTCATCCTTAGATTACCCATGAGAAAACCCAGACTAAAGGGGTAAGGGATGTCAGATGGATGCACCTGCAGTAGAGTTAGAACTAGGATTCAGATCTTCTGGCTCCTGGCTCAGGCTTTGTTTTCTCAGCTTTCCTCTATGCTATACTGGGCTTAGGCCTAGTATGATCTTTCTTAGTCGGCAAGGTAAAGACTGACAGGACCTACCATTCTGAGTCATGTTGACATGGGATTATTTTTTACTCTCTGAAGTTCCTGGATTAGTGTTTTACCACTGCACTTATCAGCATTGAATGTCTTTTGAGTCATGTCACTTTGAAAAAGCTAATACAGTAACCTAATGAGAATATGAAGAAGCAAACATTTAGAGGACCTAATGTCCTCAGTGGGGGGAAAAATCATTATAGATGCTTGTTTCTTTAGAATATTAAGACTTAAGGGCTAGAGAAATGGCTCTGTGGTTAAGAGCACATGCTGTTCTTACGAAGGACCTGAGTTCAGTTCTCAGCGCCTTATCTGGTAGCTTACAATCACCTGTACCTCCATGTCCCAGAGCCCTAGAACCTTCTTCTGTCCTCCATTGATATTTGCAGTCATGTGCACATACACACATACATGAACACCGCCCCTGCCCACACACTTAGATAGTAAATCTTTAAAAAAAAAAAAAAATAAGACGATGTATGATTTTGCTACTCAACACAGAAATGTTCAGCATGTTGAACAGAAACTCCAAACTCCTTACCAGTTCAGTGTGCGTTGGCTCCTAGTTTTCTTTCTTCATGTCTGCCTTTCTCTTAGCTCACTACATTCCTGCCTACTGCCTTCCTGTTGGACATTTTAACTCATTTCTTCTGAGAACTTTAGTTTGCACACCTTCTGGCACCTTTCCCTGCAGTTCTTTCTAAGTCTTCCTGGCTTGACCTTTCTCACTGTTTAGGCTTTGGATAAGGAATCATCACAGAGAGATTACTTCTAGCTAAACTAGAACCTGGCACCCCACTCGCTGCCCTATTTTGCTCTTTTTCACCAAAGTTATGCTCTTTAACTGTATATCTTATATAATTCTTCAGGAATATTGACCACATGAAAGCAGGTACGTTGTTTTGTTAACCATGGACTTTCACAGATGTAGTGTCTGGCATATAGTTCAATGAATATCTTTTGTGTGTCGGATGATGGTTGTGATTAGATTGAGGAGAGATCACTCTTTAGGGGATTAAAAAACACTTTTATCTATGAAATGATGCTATAGCTTAAAGGCTATTATGGAATCAGACAACCAAATGAGAGTCAAATATGATGGTACAGGCCTGTAATCCCGACAGTTAGGAAGCCATCCTAGTTAGGGTTACTTTCACTGTCATGAAACACCATGACCAAAAGCAACTTTCGCAGGGAAGGGTTTATTTGGTTTACACTTACACATCATAGTCCATCAGCAAAGGAATTCAGGACAGGAACCCAAACAGGGCAGAAACCTGGAGGCAGGAGCTGAGGTACAGACAATGCAGAGCTGCTGTCTTGCATTGTTTGCTCAGCCTGCTTTCTTATAGAATCCAGGACCACTATTCCAGACCACCAGTCCATTGTGTCCCCACCCACAATGGACTAGGCCCTCTTTCTTCAGTTACTAATCGAGAAAATGCCCTACAGGCTTACCTCCAGTCAGCTCTTATGGAAGCTGTTTTTCAATCGACTTTCCTTTCAGATGACTGTAGATTGTGTCAAGTTGACATAAAACTAGCCAGCACAGAAGTAGGGTCAGGAGGATAGGAGCTTGAGGAAATCATTAGCTACACAGTGAGTTCTAGACTAGTCTGGCCTGCCTAAGAACCGCCCCCCCCCCCCCCCACTTTAAAAAAAAAAGCAAACAAACAAAAACAAACTGAAGACAAAAACAAATACAAATGAGTCTGTTGTCATTTTTTCCAAATGACCCCAATGTATCACGACAGTCCAGGTTCTCCTAGGTGACCCTACTATGTCCTTCTTTTGCAATCAAGTGACCTGCATGATTGGGGAGGATGAGTGAGCCACGGACTTAGTTCCCCGGAACATCATGGACCTCTTCTGAATGGGAATTGATGTATTGAGATCCCCTCACATACTTGCCAGTACAACTGAAGCAAAACCAGGACATTGCTGTTCTCCCTGCCCAGGGGGTGGGAAGCTATGTGTAAAAGTGAGACTCATGTCAATCCTTGCCAAATGGTGAAGGATAAACGCATGTAGTTGTGATGAAATGATCCTGCACTCCTGATGGAACAGGGAAGGCCTGGCTATAAGAAAATGCCCAGGAACAATAAACTTAGACAACATAGATTATAATACAGTTTTTTAATATGAAAGAAATTAAATAATATTTTCACGAATCCCATTTGGTGTTATGAAATAAACCATTGAAGCCAAAAGCATCTCAGGCAAAAAGATAAGATTAAAACGGTTCATACATTTATTAATAATTTAAAAATATGGTCACAAACTTGGAAATGTGATCTCTTTGAGCAAAGGGTTGTCTTACAGAAGAGGTATTCTGAAACAGATGAAGAACAGGGAACTTGATCTAGTGACTAGGTATCTTTGCTACAAAGGACCTGAATGAAGTAGATACTAGTGAAAAAACAATAAGGCATTCCAGCTTATAAACCAAAGACTCTTCAAAGATTTCATTGGGACAAAAATAACATTATTTTAAAATTAGTTACTTTTTTTGTTTTGTTTTGTTTTTCGAGTCAGGGTTTCTCTGTGTAGCCCTGGCTGTCCTGGAACTCACTCTGTAGACCAGGCTGGCCTCTAACTCAGAAATCCACCTGCCTCTGCCTCCCAAGTGATGGGATTAAAGGCGAGCACCACCACTGCCCGGCTCAAATTAGTTACTTTTAATGTATGGGGAAATAAATGTATTAGTTACTTTTAATATATGGGGCCCTCAATGGGCTTTAAAAATGCATAGTAAATTAACTTACCATTTTCTTCTAATAAAAGTTGAAATAATTCTCTAGTGAGAATTGAAGCACTGGCCACCGACAGATCTCACATCAGCTACGAAAACAGTCTGTAGGAAACTATTTCAGTGGTGAAAACGACCACGGAATCAGGAACATATTCTGCTGAGTATCTAGGTAGTTGACACTTTCCCGAACTGGAAAGACATTTCATGAAACACATCAAGTTATCAGATGTGTCAGACTGGTTCTGAAAAGAATTCTTGCCTCATGAAACAGCTCACCAGCAGACACGAGTTTGGGATCTTCATGTGCTTGTTGTCTCCCAGCTGCCCGAATGTCTGCATTCTCAGTCCACCACAGAACATGAACTGTAGAAGCAAATCAAAGCTGTTTCATTTGCACATAAATACGGAGAAATTAAGTTTTTAAAAGTCCAATGATTTCAAGTTAAAAGAGCGATACTAAATGGTTCAGTGGTAAGATTTCAGAGGCATCAGAGACTTGGCAGGGAAGGTTATAGGTTACCTAGTCAAACCGGTTTTATAGATGAGGAAATGAAACAGGCTTGAAAAGCAAAGTAAAGTAAGATAGCTAAAGGAATTCAAGATCTAAACTGTATGACTTCCTACTATGTTTTATGTTATTTTTCCATCTTGTGCTGGCAGCTGAAATTGGTAGTGAAAGCATAAGGGTCATGCAGTTGGTACTGGTTTTGAGGGCTCATGGAGAGCAGCTGAGACTTGGCACTGTGTGGCTAGTCTGGAGTGCCTGAAGAGCATCCAGGAAAGGCCATTGGTGAGACTGCAGCTCCAGTTGTAGCAGAGATATTGGAGATGCCAGGAGAGTGGTTCATAGTGGGCCAAGAGCTAAGCTGTGCGGGCTGAGGTTGGCAGACTAGAGAAGTAGAGCATCCAAGGCCCCTTGAAGCCCAGAAAATCCATGAGTAGGTCCCAGATGTCAGGCACTGAACTTTTTATACGGTTGAACTTTGGGTTTGCTTTGAATTTAATTGATACTGTGCCCTGGTTCATCCATCTTGGAATAAGAAAGTAACTTCTTTTCGATTTTACAAGAGCCCACAGTTAAGAGACTTTGGATATTTAAAGAGATTGAGCTTTTAAAGACTGTGTGACTTTTAAAGTTATACTGTTTTATACTGTGGTAATATTAACAATATGTCTTGGGGACTGTACTGACTGACTTTGTGTGTCAACTGGACACAGGCTGGAGTTACCACAGAGAAAGGAGCCTCCCTTGAGGAAATGCCTCCATGAGGTTCAGCTGTAAGGCATTTTCTCAGTGATCAAGGGGGGAAGGCCTAGACCATTGTGGGTGGTGCCATCTCTGGGCTGGTAGTCTTGAAGAAAGCAATCTGAGTAAGTCAGGGGAAGCAAGCCAGTAAGCAGTATTTCTCCATGGCTTCTGTATCCAGTCCTGCCTCCAATTTCCTACCCTGTGTGAGTTCCTGTCCTGATTTCCTTTGGTGATGAACAGCAATGTGGAAGTGTAAGCTGAATAAACCGTTCCCTCCCCAAGTTGCTTCTTGGTCATGATGTTTTGTGCAGGAATAGAAACCCTGACTAAGACAGGGAGGGACAAACAAGAAAGGAAAGTTTATTATCATGGTGTGTTTACATGGCAACTTAACAAATGAGTCAATTTTGTCAGTATTTTGTTTTGTTTTGTTTTGTTAACTTGACACAAAGCTTGAGACATCTGAGAAGAGAGAACCTCAGCTGAGGAAATGTGCTCCATCAGACTGACTCACAAGCAAGCCTGTGGAGCATTCTCCTTGATTAAAAACTGGTGTGGAAAAGACCAGGCCATTGAGGATGGTGTCACTCTTGGCTTAAAGATGAACCTGGGCAGGGTAAGAAAGCAGATTCAGGAAGCCGTGGGGAACAAGCCAGTAACATTTTCCCATGGCTTCTGCTTTAGTTTCTGCCTTCAGGTTCCTGTCTTGAGTCCCTGTCCTGAGTTTCTTTCATGGTGGACTACGAACTGGAAATATAAGCATGAACCCTCATGTCCTCAAGTTGCTTTTGGTCCTGCTGTTCATCACAACAATAGAAACCTAATTAGGACAGGGAATATAGCTCAGTAGTAGAGCACATTCCTACCATGCAGAAGGTCCTAGGTTCAATCCCTGGTACTGAAAAGAATATATTTAGAGGAACAAAAAGATTATAAAAGGAATAAACTACTTCTTAAGGCTCTTGTAGTTGTTAAATGTTTTTCATTTTCTGTGTCAGAGAAAATAGAAGTTTAGCATTTGAAAATAGTTTGAGTGGGTGTTATAAAGAGAGACAATGTCTCAATTCTTTAAAAATTAAAATGTACACGATCTTGTCAATAACATATAAACTGTAACCAACACATCTTAGACAATGAATAAGGCACCAACATACACGGAAATTTAAAAAGAAATATACAGGTGTACCTCTGTTGAGCAATCCATACTCTGCATGGAACACACCAATTAGTTTAATGTGGCCTTGATTAGCATGGGCATTTACTGCCCTTTCAAATGCGTCACCCCATAGAGCTGGGCCACCGGGTTTCATGAGAAAAGTAACCAGTTCATAGAATCCTAGATTTTGGAAAAAAAAAAAAAACAATTTTAAAGTTGATGATAGCCAAGGAATTTCTATTCATACTTACATTCTCTTGGTTTCAGTAAAAGCCTGTTCTGCATGCTCATATTTGAAGGTTTGCACATGTATACACATTTACACAGATACGGTAATTACATTTGTAATATTTTCCATTGATTTTAATGCTTAGAAATCCCTTGTCTGCGTTTAAACTTATTTATGCTATTAAGATTAATTACACAGATGACAGAAAGTAAGTATCCAGTGGGAACTGGAGAGATGCTTCTGTAGTCAAGAGCATGTGCACTGCTCTAGAGGTGGACCAGAGATCAGTTCCCAGCACCCATGCCAGCAAGCATGGCAATTCCACTTAATCAATTCCTGCTAACCCTAACCCTAACCCTAACCCTAACCCTAACCCTAACCCTAACCTGAACCCTAACCCTACCCCATGCCAATAAGCTTGGTTATTCCACTTAATCAATTCCTCCTAACCCTAACCCTAACCCTAACCCTAACCCTAACCCTAACCCTAGGTCAGTTTTGCAGGAAAAACATATACAGTGATTTAAAGTTTAAAATGAAGTGTAATTTATAGATCTATGTTCAATGTATTTATTATATCTCTATATAATACAGTTTATATTTAAATACTAATATTGTTTTGAAATGATGACAGAATGTCATGTATGATTGATTCCTCCCCTGCCCCATACATAGTCCCTGGCTCTCACTGTGTCATTTTCAACCTTTACTGACCATGTGACATTTTCCATAACATAGATAAGGTTTACAACTCCAAAAACCCTCAAGTGGGAAGAATTCTTCATTAATCCTCACTTTTTAAGGATAAAGGAAGCTGGGGGTGATGGCCCACACCTTTAATCCCAACACTCCAGGGGGATCTCTGTAAGTTTGAGGCCAACCTGGTCTTCAGAGCAAGTTTCCAGGACAGCCAGAAACCCTACTTCAGGAAAAAAAGATAAAGGATAAAACAAAGAGGTGTACTTTGTTTTATCTCAACAATCTTTTATATCCACAGATAAAAGGGAGACTCCCTCAGTCCCAAAGCACATTAGAACTTAAAACATGCACTATTTCAGTCATGACAATTCACAGTGCCTAAGACAGTCTCACCTTCCTTCGGAGGCTTTCCTATTTTGCACCATGGTACCAAGTAGGTAATTTCACTCTCTTGTTTATCAATGAAAGGCAAATTTGGAATGAGGAATCGTTGTTGCCATTCCTTATCCTTGGCCAAGGTTTTGTACACCGCAGCACGGTGAGCATAACTATCTGAGGTAGAAAAACATGGAAAAAAGTTTTCTTGTTTTTTTTTTTTTTTTAATTGACTTAAAAATCATCTATGCTTCTTTGGATCACTCTCAAATCATTAACATCAAGCACACACCATGCTGTGAATCTAGGGACAGTCATGTGAGGAGATGTGACATCGGTATCAAGTTGCTCCTGGTCTTCAGGGTGAAAGAAAGAGAAACAACTATTGCGATCACATTGAATGACTTTCACAGGTTCTTTGAAGGAAACTGTGGATAGGAGCTAAGTTTCTCAGCCTGTGACACTGTAAATGACATAATGTCAGCTTTCAGGTTTGTGGCTTACCACAGCATTTAACACTTCCATGTGAATTAGTCTTATTATTTAACTGAGGCATTCAACTGACTTTGTCAGCTGAAAGACAAATTCTACTTTGGTAGTGATGTTGGTGGTCAAGATATATCTTGAACACATGTTAACCTAAGTGAAACTTGAATGTACTTCGTATCATTTCCTTTGAATCAATAACTTCCAAAGAACTAGTGCTGATTCCCTTATTATGGTCATCCATCATTTCTCCCCAGCATTCATTTCTCTGCTTTCTAAGTCACCGAAACAGTCAGACATGTTTAATAACATATAGGCCTAGTACCAAATTGTAAAGACCTCCTGAGACTAAAGTATTTATATAGCTTATTCGAGGGATATGAAATAACACCTGTCTTACAACATAAAGTGAGGTAAACAGGACTTAATAACGGTTCCCAGTGGGTCATGGTTTAACAGGTACCATATTTGAAGTGTAAGCTGTTTTGCTGGTGTTTTCCATCTTTCAAAACAGAAAAAAGCAAAGCAAAACAAAACAAAACAAAATCCAACCAAACCCAAAGTAGACCCATGTCGTCCATAGAATGAATCTTTTTTATTAAAGAATTGCATGAATATTAATTGAACATAGATGACCAAACACTAAATACAATTAATTATTAAGAGTTTGCTGAACATACTCAAATCCCAGTGTAGGCTGTTAATATTAGATTTTTAAGGTTAACCAACATTCTGAATAATTTTGTAATTTGTTCTTCTTTTTCAAGGCAGTGTAGCTTCAGTAGGAGAAGAACACCTAGTAATGTTAAATTCTTTAAATTCATAAAGTACCATGGCAGTGAATTCTGTAACACTCTGGGATGTAGAAATGAACTGAAAATAATCAGAGCTGAGGGAAGGTCAAAGGTTGACTGCCATCCTCTCTTAGCCTCCATTTACTCAAAATCCTGAATGTGTGAACTGTATTCACCAAGATGTTGATAACCAGGTCTAGCATCAGCTACGCCTTTCATTCTGGATATTAACCTAATTGGGCTTTTGTGAACAGTTTTAGGTCTTGCATTAAGTTCCAAGTAGTCTAAAATTTAACTGGTAATTTCCCAGCTATAATGTTAGATTTTGAAAAAGTGTTACAAAAGATGGACCAAGAAGAATGGTCATGAAGTTACTTTTTGATTCTGTATGCTTAAAAAAAAAAAAACACTCCTTAATCTATATATCTATACTAATGTATATCCATCTAAGACTCATGTAGCATCTATGAGAATAAAATCTATATTGAACACTTGAACTGAGTGACTCATACCATACTTCCAAATATGGAATACTGTGTTTATTCTGCCTCCAAATGCTACACTCCAATATCCAACCAATTCAGAGTGAGCTGTCCGAAGATGAACATTTTTCTTAAAATTGTACAGGAACTCTTCCACATTTGAGGGTTTAAGATAGTAAGTACAAAACTCATAGAATGTTCCTTCTGGTTGTCTGTGGTCAGTAGTCAAAGATGAGCACACCTGAAGAAAGAGAAACCAAGTCTCAGTATTTGAGGGATGATAGAACTTGGACATCTTTCCAACCGAATCTGGGGCTGACTCAGAATCCCTGTTTCCATTTTTCTCTTCAACTCTCCATAGATGCGTTTTATAGATTCAAAGATATCTACTGTTAAACATGTGAGTTCTCCTTAAGCCACCTTTTCATTGAAAATTGCCCCAAACTAAGGCAGTGATACCTTAGAAATTCTCCTGTGCTAGAGGATCAATTAGGATTTGTTGTTGTTGTTTTGTTTTTTCAAGACAAGTCTCTCTGTGTAGCCCTGGTTGTCCTGGAACTCACTCTGTAGTCTAGGCTGGCTTAGAACTCACAGAAATCCACTTGCTTCTGCCTGCCAAGTGCTGGGATTAAATGCATGTGCCACCACTGCCTGGCGAGATTCACATAAATCGTTTCCCCTTTTATTCTTTTAATCCATCATGTATGGGAGTAGAGCTTCATATCTGAAAGAACTTTGTAGACTGTATATCTTTGGGCATATACAATGAACATGTTTACTAAAAGAAAAATTGCTTCTTGCTTTTTTTTTTTTTTTTGACAAGGTTTCTCTATGTAACAGTCCTGTCTGTTCTGGAACTCTGTAGAATAAGCTGGCCTCAAACTCACAGAGATCTGCCTGTCTCTGCTTCCTGACTGCTGGGATTAAAGGCATATATTACCGTGCCTGGCTTAAAGAAAACTTTTCTTAAAAAGAGAAAGTGCTGTTCAAGTCAAATAATTGTTCCTACATTAAGCAAAACTAGACTGGAATGTAGGCAATGCACTAGGATGCATTCCCGCCAACTGCATCACTAATTTGATAATAGACCAGTGGTTCTCAACCTTCCTAATGCTGCGACCCTTTAATACAGTTCCTCATGTTGTGGTGACCCCAACCATAAAATTACTTTGTTGCTACTTCTTAACTGCAATTTTGCTACTCTTATGAACAGTAATGTAAATATCTGATATGGAGGATATCTGAAATGTGACCTCAAAGGGTTCATGACCCACAGGTTGAGAACTACTGAAATAGAACATGGACACCAAAAGATCATTGCCAGAGCTGCCTGCATCACTATCAGTTTCTTATGAGAAACATAGAGTGAGATGGGCTTTGATACATTCAGTTATATCAATGGCATTCAGCTATATCAACGTGGTAGAAATGCCTCTCAAGAATCCTTTTTTGTGTTTTTTAAATTACAGTCTAAGTTTCTGCTTTTTGTTCTGAGAACACTTTTCCCTAGGAAATACTTCATTGGAAATTACCTTGAGGATGTATCTGTACATATGTACATGTGCATATACATACACATATCTATACATATACTATAAAAACCCATCTTATTTTCAAGTTGGGTTATCATGCACCCATTTCATGAAGTTAATAATACCAGAAAAATATGCTAATGCAGATCAAATGAATATCAAAGTATGAAAAAATCACTCTCTCACTCTCTCTCTCTATATATATATATATAACTTGGTTTGAGCAGAATAAGTCTTTCTCCTCTTGCTTATAAAACACTACTTTTTAAAAAACTTAATATAATTTCCTCCCTTTAGTTAATTCTGTTGATTTGTACTTTAAACTATATTCTTACTGCTTGTGTTAGTTAGGGTTTTATTTCTGTGACGAGACACCGGGATTATGGAAACTCTTATAAAGTAAACATTTAACTGGGGCTGGCTTACAGTTTCAGAGGTTTGGTCAATTGTCATCACGGTTGGAAGCAGACACGGTGCTGGGGGAGGAGCTGAGAGTTCTACATCTTGAACCACAGGTAGCAGAAGGAAACTGTGAGCCACAATGGGGGTAGCTTGAGCATATAAAAGATCTATCTCAAAGCCCTCCACAGTGACACACTTCTTCCATCAAGGCCACACCCATTCCAAAAAGGCCACTCCCTACAAGCCAATCATTCAAGCACATGAGACTATCAGAGCCATACCTATTCAAACCACCACATTCCACTCCCTGGCTCCCATAGGCTTGTAGCCATAACATAATGTAAAATACATTTCCTCATAGTCTATCACAGTCTCAACAATGTTTAAAAGTCCAAAATTCAAAGTCTCTTTTGAGATTCACACAATCTCTTAACTGTAATCACCTATAAAATAAAAATAAATAAAAATAACAGATCACATATTTCCAACATATAATGGCACAATATATGTATTACTGTCAGGGGCATCTCTGTCTATACACTGAAAGCCTGGAATCAGCCATAGGCCTGAAGACAGCGGTAGGCCTAACATGCATGCCTGCTAGCACAAAGTCTTGGGTCTCTGTGGAAAAACACTAGAACAGATGGCTAGAAGCTATTGTAAACAAACAGCTTGGTAGATAGTTGCCAGGCTTTAGTTATAGACCTTGTAGATAGGTGACCTTGGTAGATAGTACCAACTTAGATTAGGACAAGTGAATTATAGGCGGAGTTATAGTGTCCTGTCCCCTGAACCTTCATCCAGCTGACACACTGTTCTGGAAGATATCTGTACTTCCCCTGAACACCTGCGATCCTGCATCATCCCCTTCCCCACATCCTGCCTTTTTGTGTATATAACCTCTTTTACTTTGTGAAAAAGTAAAAATGACAGTTTGATCAACCTATAGACAAGCCGTCTTTCTTTGTGTTCGCCTGCCCTCCATCTTCTCTTCCAGGTGACTTTTCTGGACCCCCGTTTAATACCCTGCTGGCCAGGACATATTACTGTTCTAAAACATAGGAAAGGGAGCACAGTGAGGAAATACTGGACCAAAGCAAGACTGAAAACCAGCTGGGAAAACCCCAAACTCTGCAACTCCATGTCTGATGTCAAAGCAGTCTTCAGATCTCCAACACCTTCCAGATTTGCTGACTGCAACACACGTCTTTCTCTTGAGTTGATTCCACTCCCTGTCAGTTGTTTTCTTCACTGGGTATCCCATGGCTCAGGCTTCTATGCTATTTTGAGGGATCCATCTTTACAGCTTCAAACAATGGCCTTTCTAGGTCTTCATGCAGAGAAACCTGAGCCATACACCTTGCCTCAACAACTTTCCTCAGTTACAGAGGGAGATTCCATAACCTCTTTCTTTTATTCTTGGCTCAGAAGCCAGAACTACATGGCCAAAGTTGCCGAATTCTACAGCTTGCTGGGGATGGGACATGGCCCCCTCATTCAATGACATCTCTACTAATTTTCTGGATCCTGTGGTTTCCATCACTGCCCAAGCTTAGATGTCCTGGAAAATGCTCAGTAGACTGACCTTGACTCATGGATCTGTGTATCTTTGTCTCCTGAGTGCTGGGATTAAAGTCATGTACCAAGATGCCTGAACTTAAACTGTTCTTTAATTTCTTCTCACAAGATGGAAACTTAGCTGTGTGGGATCTTGTAAGGAGGTCTCTGCTCTTTTTATTCTTTTAATATCTTGAATCTGTTTATCTCTTTGAAGACAGAATTTAGCTCCATTTCATTTCCTGGTGACCTTTTTCTCCTAGAATCATTTATTTTGTATTTTTCCTTGTTCAGCTTGTTCCTCTTCATCAAAATACTCTTTGTAAGAGTGAACATTAGTAAACATATGACAGAGTCTATTCTAGGCTATTTTAAGATTTTCTTTACCAAGCCAATTAATCAATCCAAACTCTTCACTTTAGCCTCTGGTATTCTTTTTTGGACAAGGGCAAAATGCAACCAAATTCTTGGCCAAAATATCCCAAGAACAGAGCAGTACCCTACTCCTGGTACCAACTGACAGGGTTTTATTGTTGTGAAGAAACACTATGACCATGGAAACTTTATACAGAAAACATTTTATTGGGGCTTGCTTATAGCCATGAGTCTATGGGAACCATACTTATCCAAACCACTATACTGCTCAAAACAGTAAAATTCCTATAAAAATCTGCAGCCATTTTTGCATTTGATGGACATTTCTTTTTGTGCTTTAAACCAAAATCCACTAATGAGATTATCAGAGCAAGTGCTTATTATCTATAGTTTAAAAATGAATAAAAGATCAGGAAGTGAGCCAGTGGCATTCACAACAGTACTTTATAGGTTGATTCAAAGAGTGAGTGTGCATTTGGAGAGTGCAATAATTGTCAAGACCACAAACTTTTATTGTGTCCTGGACATGATACACTGGAGGAAACCTACAAGACAATAGGAGATGTGTGAGTGACTAGATAAAAAACGTTTTCCAGATTTCTGTTGCAGAGTCAGAATTACACTGGAGAAAAGTCATATACTTCATTCTGTCCAATTTAAGACTTGATCTTGCCAGTACTGACTCATTAAAGAGAACGTTGATTTAAAAATCAAAAACCTAACAAAGCCAGCGAAATAGCGTAAGGAAACGATTGGTGACGTTGCATGGACAGTACTGGATGAGTAGCCTTTAGTCTCTTCTTCAGGGTTTACTTGGTGCTAGACTAGGAACCTGATTCTTCTTCCTCCTCTAGCTTAAGTAAAAGTCTGGACCAAAATACTGAGTTTATTCCCTGGATAAGCCAGTGCTCAACAGCTAGGGCCGAATGGTAGGCTCCCTTTGGTGAAGGTCTCATCACAGCTTAGTCCAGTTTCCAGAAGCTCCAGTCCCGCCCTAACTGACAAGGTCCTCCCATGCTGGTACCTGGGAAATGAGACATCCTCAACAAGCTAACAGCCTGCGCAGTACTCTAGCACCCCTCACAGCTCCGCCCACTTTCCTGCCTGCGACCCAGTGGCCCCTACCTGACGCGCCAGAGCCCGCGGGGCCAGCGTCCTCATCAGGCTGCTTCCGAGCACAAGCATGACGCGGCCTGGAGCGCGCAGGAAGGTAGACGTCTAGTGCTGGGACACGCGCTGTCCCTGCTATCTGGTGCCTGCCCCTGCTCGGTTTGGTCCACGCAGGACTGTGCGGGGCTCCCTGGAGCGGCTCCGCCCTTCTCCGGGTAACAGAGGACCCACTGTAAGGTCTGTGGTGTCAGCTCTGATCCCTTGCTTGCCTTTTGTTCTATAAGGTTCTGGTCCTGACATCAGAGGTGATGTTGCAATGAGCAGAACTCTGAGTTTGGTGCAGTTCCACATTCTGCGCTACCACTTTACCTTTACGCTTCTCCTTCCCCCATACCCGCAGGGCACTAACACTCCAAAATGCTGGGCGAGGCATGGATGTATGCGGGTGCTTTAAAATCTCGAGGTGGGGATGATTTTGTGATACTGCCCAGGAGACTTTACCTTCATCACAGAGTACTCTGTATCTCTGTTGACCCCCAGCATAGCTTGGGAGACTCGGAATAAAGATAGGTTAATTTTCCTGGTGCCAAGAACAGTGGGATGACAGGCCTAAAATGAGACCTTTACAGTCAAGCGTACACAGGAGGAGCAAGAGTAAATTCCTAAATGGACCTCCGAAGTCCTCCTTGTTAGATTGGTGGTGCCCAGAAGAACTTCATCTAACATGTTAAAGCTGTTTTTTCCCCTCTATGGTTATGCCCCTGTTAGGTATACTCTGGTGTTTTTGTAGTTTTCTATTTACAAATAATGTCCATGTACTAGAAAGATGAGATTTTAGCTCACTTCATAGCACTTGCCTAGAGGCATTTATCTTTAGCGTTTAAAATAATTACTGCATTAAACTACATTATAATTTATAACTTCTTGCTAATACTGCATCCATTGAAGTAACATTCCTTATATCGTTGGAGACTGGGAAGAATTATAGGGTTATCAGATATGGTTTTATTGGGTTTCCTTGTGGAAGGAGTTTGAATTAGGTGAGGGAGGTTTTGTTTTTGTTTTTTAAGAATTAGTAATTCTGAAAGAATTTAGCTTTTTTTTTTCTAAAGATGCTATTTCTTAAACCAGCAAATGTAAATGAAGCATCATTTATGTAATCTACTTGATTAAAATCTGTCACTTAGACTGTTTTTTTTCAGCCTCAAGTTAACAGTTCATTTGCTTATTCAATTAATGCTTATTGCACTTCTTTTATGCTGTGGGTACTTTCCCAGAAACTATAGAAGTGGAAAAAAGATATAGTTCTTTCCCTATTGGAGCTTACAGTTTGCAGAAAAAATGACCAAAGAGAAAAATACAATCAATTTCATGTAGCTGAGGCCAGCCTCTGTGGGTTTAACCGCAGAAAAGAAGATGGTGGGGGAAAAGATATGTACAGAGGTTTTCTTTTGCATTACCAAGACAGACAATGGAGTATCACAAGTGTTTTCAGGACATGAGCTATCTAGAGATGATTTAAAGATATAGGAAGTCAAGTGTATGTTATACACAAACACTGTAGAAGGGACTTGAGCATATGTGAATTTGGTATCTTTTTCACTGGGTCCTGGATCTAGTATGTTCTCTTTCTGAGGAAATTAGTCCACAATATGAATGAAAACAATACAATCGAACACAAAGAATTAAAAGTGCTGGAGGAAGTTTAAAAAAGGTGTGTGTGTGTGTGTGTGTGTGTGTGTGTGTGTGTATCCATTCATTCCTTTGGCCTTAAAAAACATCAGTACTAGAAAACTTAGCTTGCTGTGGTCATGGGTGGTCTTCACCCCTGGGAAATGTCAGTAGAGTGATGTAAGTGGTCTGAAGTGGGAGAGAAGTGAGCTTGTTTCTTTTATTTCTTTCCATGTTTGATTGACAGCTGTGGGTGCCGGAGTTTAAGCACCTAGTTGGGTTAGAAGGCAGAGACTGAAGGTGGTGGGATGAAAGAGAACTGGTCCAGGTTTCCAGGCCTGTGGCACACCACACTAGTCCTTTCACAGGGACTTCTTCTTCTTCTCCTCCTCCTCCTCCTCCTCCTCCTCCTCCTCCTCCTCCTCCTCCTCCTCCTCCTCCTCCTCCTCCTCCTCCTCCTTCTTCTCCTCCTCCTCTTCCTCTTCCTCCTCTTCTTCTTCTTCCTCCTCCTCCTCCTTCTCCTTCTTCTTCTTTTTTGTGAGAAATCATCTACTAGTTTCAGCAACCACTTGCTTTCATTTTAGAAGAGTGGCTACCTTTTTCTTCTTGCATTAATTTATACCATTTACATTATTCCTGACTTGAGTCACTAGATTCCAGAGGTATAAAACCAGCAAGACTAGTTCTTCTGTCAGTTTCATTCCTAAGAGGTATGGTCACTAGACTGTGGGACATAAAACCATGACAGGAAGTTTGGTAAGGTAGAGCAGGTTGAGACCCGGAGACTTGGTGGGCACATACCTGAGACTTAGGTGGCTCCCAGCTCCCTGCCAGACTCCTGGCTTCAAACACGTGCCATGCTTTTCACTTAAAAGAAACATGTCCTATGGTGACATAGGCCCCAAACAGAGTTCTCCATGGCGGGCTTAGCCAATAAGCTTTCCTTTCCAGACAGTCCTCTCTGCAAAAGGTATTTAATCTCAGGCCCACCCTGAGAAATGGGGTATGGTTTTATGTGTCCATTTTCTGCCATGACAATAAACTGTTTAGAACCATAGACTGTCGCTTTTCATCAAGATTCATCATGGGGAGCCAAGAAGAAGGCCTTCTCTGCAGAGCCGCAGCCTAATCTCTCATAGAAGCTCTGCACTCCCAGCCACAACTGCCACTAAGCTTGCCTCTGCCAAGCTAAGGACTATGACTTATGGGACAAGCTAGAGTTTCTCTTCCCCCTCCCCCACCTGCCCACTTCACCCCCATTCCCCCTATCACCCCCACCTGTCCCCCAACCACTCCCCCAGCCACCCACTCCCCCACCCTTTCCTGGAATGTGTCTTTTCCATTTTTCCTAACTAGCTGTTTAAATTTTTATCCTATTTTTAGGTTATGGATTCAGCATCTTTTCTCTCTGAGTCATTCGTTGTGAATAGCTGCGTTCTTGTCACCGGAGTTAAGAACCAGGATACTGACGTCACCTGTGTGCTCAACACCTGCTCCTTTCTATCTCATTCTTCTGACCTCACATGCTCCAAATCTCTACTTCATCATTACTTTAATTTTCTTTAAAACCTAATGTTGTATGTAACTCTCAACATCACACTGCTTTCATTTTTGCAATCTAGATTGCTCTTTAAGCTAAGTAGGGCTTTTTATTGTCGTCATGTGACTCTTACTTAGACTTTATTCAGGCTTTCAGAACTCTTACAGGTGCCAGAATCTCTTTGCATCTCTTTTGTATAGTGTCCTATTACATGTGCAGTAATGTATGGATATACATTGTTTTTTGTCAGTTCAGTGATTATGAACAAAGCTGCTTGAGTATCTTTGTAAATGTCTCTTTGTTCTGGCACAGATAAGGGGAACCTACTTCTTCACATCTGTTAAATTTGTAACTATTACTGTTAGCAAATTGGGCTCTCCCTTAAAGCACTCTAGCTACCTTGGACAAAAAGACAGTCAAGAGCCAACAAGACTACCCTAACACCAGCCCCAGCCGTCTCTATCACTTTTCCTTCACCCTGAGAAAAAACACAAACAGCTGGTCGCTCTGGCTTCTGAACGTATAGCCTCAACTTGGACTTTTTACACCAGTTTTTAGCTAGACTTTTTACTCTCACAAGTGTAGATGAACTCTAGATGGCCCTGTTCCCATTTCTATCTGGATCAGAGGGGAAGCACCTTCCCAAAGTAGCCCAGCAGTGGCACTGCTGTCCCTGTGCTAAGGAGGTAAGGTTATGATTGCCTCCAAACCTATGGCTACGAGGTATTGACAACTCATGTCTGGCTGTAAAAGCAGGCTGCTCAGGTGTGGTGAATCAGTTCAGAACCAGTCTTCCATGATGTCTCCCTTGGTGTTACACAATCAGATACAACAGAGATTTCTCTCAGATCTTTTCTTGTTTGCTTTAGGTATTGTGGGTTGTGCTGGTCAACACTAAGAAAGATGCAGAGGAACCATCAGAGTGGCAGCGATGGCAAAAGGCAGCAAAAGCTAAGAGGCTAGCAGGCAAGGGATGTGTCATAGCCAGGTAGTCGATGGCCAAAGAAGCAACTGGGTTTTTTAAGATGTGGCTCGGGAGAAATAAGAGCACCAAGTAGAGGGATGTCAAGACAGATGATGAAGGATGAAAGGAGCCAGAGAATGGAAACCACAGCCCTGGTCACCAGAGAATTCCAGAGAGCCATGGAGGTTTTAGGGGTGAGGGTCTTAGATCTCAGACTGAGAGCTGTGTCACTGGCAGGTGATCAGGAATAAGGCGCCTCAATACCTAGGATTCAGGAGCCACCTAGGAAAGGGTAAAGGCAAATAAGTAAGTTTCCTGGAGATGGCCCACTGCTTTGCATGGCTGCAATGGGTACGTTCTAAATTGCAGGGCCTTCAGAGATTTCATTCCAGGATTGCTTAGTGGTGATGGAGCTCCACTGTTAATGCTGTTTAGATGAATTAATGATTTTATAGAATTCTTGATTTAATTAAGATCATTTTAGGAAGAAAGTTTTAAGAGATGGTTTTGATTGTTTTGCCAGACAGATAGCATAAAGTCAGAGTCAAGAATGTACCCACTAACTCCTCATAGAATGGTAAGTAAAGGCTGCAAAATAAGGAATACAATGAGCTATCATAAATTACACTAAGAAGAAAAATAGGCTTGGAACAAATTTGTAATCAGGGAAAAACATTTATTCTAGGACAGATCCAAGGATGAAGCCACAGGTGTGCACTGTGATAAAGCAAGGCCATGTGAAACCATTGCTTTGAACTTGTAATGAAATACTGCTTTGAACTTAATATCATCAGCCTTCTGTAACTCTCCTTTTATGTAATATTTTATTTATGAGGTAATTTTTCTTAAGAGCTTTTGTCTGAAAAGGTATAAAAAGGCCAGAGAGAGGAAATAAAGTGGTAGCTTGCAGGGGAGCCTCTGCCCCATCCATCCAAATGTACATATGTATATGTCTGTTTGTCGATATGCATGTCTATACATATGTGTGTAGGTATGGAGCTCATGAGATAGGTGGTTGGACCCGACTAGAATGTGTGTGTGTGTGTGTGTGTGTGTGTGTGTGAATGTGTATGTGTCTGTGCATATTGCCTATGTAAAAGATTTTCTTCCTGGTTCACAAAGAGTTAATGAGTCCAAGCCTCTGATCTGGCCAGGGTTAGGTCCTTAAGCAACAGAGAAAAAAACCCAGCTTTAATTAGCACAAAATAGTAAGAGAGTTACAGAGAAAAGAAACTAGTGTTTACTAGCACAGAATAGTAAGAGTTAAGTTTCTAGAGACCATCAGCTTCTGGCCCCCAGAACAGTAAGAGAAAGTTACAAGGCCATATAGATCATCAGTCTTTGGCCTTCATCCAACTCTGTGTCCCACCTCAGTACTTGTGATGCCAGGAAGGTCCCCAGCACCTAGGCCTGCATAAAAACTGTAACACAGGGTGCCATTAAGAGCTGATGAAGTAGGATACTAGGTCTAACTAGAAGCTGCCACACCCAAGTGGGTAGGAATTGCATTTGCTAGGCCTACTCAGGCTGTAGCATTTGCAGGGCCCAGGGTCCTGATTCTGGAAGCTTCTAGAGGACTGGCGCATGGAGGTTACCATTTGCCATTGTTACTGCCAGCTGCTGCCATTGACTGCTGCCAGAGGGAGAAATCAAAGCAGCCAAAGGCCAACTCCTTTTCCATGCTACCTGTGATTCTATCCGGGCAGAGCTGAGACAATCCTGGAGAACTGATTGGTAATAGCTCCACTAGGGCCTTCCTTTAAGGCATTTCTAATTGTTCTTAGTATGATAAGAATCCTTGTTTCTAAATGTGTAACATGCACAAAGCTGCAAAGAAAACAAATGATAAAGAATTGAATATAAGGAAAGCATTGAACTTAAGTGATGGAAATAAAAAAGCAATGCTTCGAAAAAAAAAAAAGTAGAACTATTCATCAGGCACAGAATAACAAAATTTTATTGTGGCTCTAAGAGCACTTTGAGTAGTGATGAGGATATGGAGAGTTTTACTATGTCTGTAACAAATGTAATTAGGACATAGTATTTATGAATTTATTGTCTAGAATGCCACAAGTCCTTATGCCTCCCATTGTGACAAAAGGCAATGCTTCATTTTAGTTAGTAACTGGTTACAATAAGATAAACGTTTTACTCTTACAATAAGATAAACGTTTTTCATCTTACTGGCCCTTTGATTGCTATCAGTATACTCCTTTGGGCTGTGCCCTGAGGGTAACCACTGCTCAAGAGTTCTTACCCAGGAGTAGAGTTGTGGGATCGTAAGTTATATGCATATTCATCTTTACTAAATTGTATCAAAATATTTTATAAATTTATACTCTTCATAGCAGCCTATGGGGGGTTTTCTTACTCTTTATTATCTTTTTTTTGTGGTCTGATGTAAATACCTCATATAACAAATAGGCACCAGTTACAGGGTGTTAGAAATTGAGACAGGCTAAAAATCAATTTAATGTTATTCTTGCTTGATTTTGTCAAACGAATGAAATTGTGCAGAAGGAAGCAGGTGCGGTTGATCTGATGCTACCTTAGCTGGGTAGGAGGACAGTTATATGTCAGATGCTTGTCTTCTGGATCTATACCTCTGGGCAAATATATTCTGCAGTTACTTCCCTAGGTAAGCACTTTTGTGTATCAGTGTGCTATTTCCTGTAGCCACTAGATGGTGACATAAACAAAGTTTTTATTAGCCTGTCTCAATTTCTAACACCCTGTAACTGGTGCCTATTTGTTATATGAGGTATTTACATCAGACCACAAAAAAAGATAATAAAGAGTAAGAGTAAAGAGGTGTGTGTGTGTGTGTGTGTGTGTGTGTGTGAGAGAGAGAGAGAGAGAGAGAGAGAGAGAGAGAACGACAGAAAGACAGAGAGAGACGGAGACAGAGAGACAGAGACAGAAGAGACAGAGAGGTATGGTTTTGAGTTTGTTTACTATAAATTATAGGTATTTAGAATGATTTAGCTTTCAGGGTACTTTTGTCTTGGGTTTGTTTTGTGTTTATGTGTTTGGTGATGAATTATGTAGTAGAGAAAAAGTGAATTATAACATTTATGGGTTGCATTATTATTACTATTATCAACAATATTAGGAATTAAAATATCAATAAAAGCAAGAATTAAAAATGAAAAGTTTCATGCCACTTTATTATAAAGAGCCTTAATTATGTCACTGAATATTTGTTAAGGGACTGAGTGCATTACGTTGAACATCGCTTTAGGGAGGGATAAAGAATTTAAAATGCTCTAAGGGAGATTAAAATAAAACCACTGCATATTTCATGAGCTTATTAATGTATCTTGGCATTTCTATACTAAACTATTTACTGCTATTTTTATTAGAGTAAGTAGAAAAATTGTGAGCAGCTCAATATTTAACTATGGCAATAACTTATTTAATGGTTGTATTAATAAAGCAAATTGGTGTACATAACATCATTTGTAGATACCCTAAAGGAGCTGTCTGTCTGTAGGCTTTATGTAGGAAGATGGGTTTGGTACCTGTTAAGCTACTTGTCTAGAATTTAAGAGAAATGTTATATAAAAAATATTTCTGGATTTTTTTTATTTGACATAGATTTTTTGTTTTATGGTATTAGTTGACACATCTTTTAGCTATATATACTCATCTGTGTCCTGACAGTGCTCCAGCATTCTATATACCTCCCAGCTGACAAATTGACTTTTTAACTTATTTTAATTTTACTTGAATCTCACCACTTGATTTTAAAGCTTTTTTTTTCAATTTGTTGTATTTTGTTTATTGTCAGTATTGTGTTGAAGATTGGAAAATTAGCACGAGAATTTGCAGGCATTGTTCAAACAAGAGGACCATGTTGTCCTTTTTGTCAGATGTTTCAGGATTCTGCCTAGGATACTCACAGACATTCTGCATGGTCGAAGTTCCAGTGCCCTTCCGTGTCTTGTGAAAGTGGGCAAAGAGTTTACGGGGAAGTCAGAACTGTTTGGATGAAAACTTTCTTTCTGAAACATGACAAGTTATCTCTTCAAGACAGATTGATGGTGCGGTAGGACACAGGCTTCCCGTGGCCAGGCCTTCACTGAGGACAGACTGACCTTCAGCCTTTTGTGTGCTCACTCCATGGCAGCCTCTGCCATGCTTAGCTGTAGCTTGGTGTGGATCCTACTGCTGAGTCTTCGTGAGGTGACCCGTCACAGTTGGGGTGTCTGGATCACAGAAGGAGAACCTGTAGGGTGTCTGGACAGAACTGTGATTTAGCAGTCAAAGGAAGAGAAATGATGTTTTGGTCTCAATTTCTCTTATTAATTGTGATGTGGAAACATAATGCCTGGATATCCAGTAGACTTGACAGAGAAGCTACCAGGGTGAAATGCTGTAGAGTTTCTCAAACAGACACTCATTGCAATAGAGAAAAGCTGGCTTGTTCAGTCTCAGCAGTGCTATATTGGGAGAAGGAAATGATATGAAATAATTTGAAAAGAAGTCCGGATTGAGTATGGGATTGATCACATTGACCAGAAAATCTTCCCATCCTAAAGAGTTCATTTTAACCCCAAGTCTTCAGCTACTTCGAACATGTGGAACATATGGTATGATGGAAAAGACATCTCCTTAGCAGAAATTTTAAAGGGGTTTCCTTCTGTTTCTGTAGGACCATGAAAGGCAGCTTGATTTCTGCCTGAGCTAAGTTTGAAACCCTGGTGACCCTGCAGAGTCTGGTGACCCTGCTTCTCTCCCCACTCTCCACTTTGGCCATGGGCCAGTTCAGCCCATGGGCCTCAATTTTGTTCTTAGCTTTTCCACAGCTTCCAGCTGTGCCTGGGTGCAGAAGAGAACCAGAAGGTCTCTGGCTGCCCTACAGGCCCAGGGAACCCTCTACCCCCACCCCCAGCTAGCTCAGCTTCCCACGGGACCTCAGACTATGCTCCCCCAACCCTGGAGCAGTGTCTGGGCTCCAGTCTCCTGGTCCCCAACTCCAGCAGGCATTCCCTAGAAACCTGCAGGTTACTGTGGCCTATAACTTCAGGTCTTTACTTCCTCTTCTCCCCTTCATGTTTTACCTCCCAGTTCCATTCCCAGCTCTGCAGCAGACTGCCTGTTGTGGACTGCCCTTACTCTCTGCTCCCATTTCAGGGTACTAAGCAGATCATAATGGAACACCATGATTTTCTTCATACTGTGGATCCCCTAGCATCCCCCCACCTTTAAAAAAAAAAGATTTATTTTATGTATGAGTGTTCTATCTGCATGAACACTCACATGCCATAAGAGGGCATTAGATCACAGTATAGATGGTTATCATTTGATTATAAGGATTGAACTTAGGGATGCGGTTATGTAAATGGTTATCAATTGGATATTGCTTCTGGGCTAAGGACAGGGAAATGTGTCCACCTTTGTGGTTGCTGGAATTGGACTCTGGACTGCTGGAAGAGCAGCCAGTGCTCTCAACCTCTGAGCCATCTCTTTAGCCGCAGCATCCCCTTCTTATCCTTTTCCCATCCCCATTCCTTAAGTGTCAGCTCCCGATACTTAGGAACACATTTTCCCTGAACCCCGAGTGGCTACACCTATCAGGATACCACCACAGTATCCTCAGAACCAGAGAGGTCAACAGAAACTCAGGATCAAAATACCCACCCACCAAACATCAGACCTGGACCATCTTCCCAAACCCAGATGCCTAGATGCAAGTATACAAAAACAATTACAGCCAGGACAATATGTCTCCACTGGAACCCAGCAACCCTACTACAGAAGGCTCACAATATTGCAACATAGCTGAAGCATAAAACAAGGACTTTAAAAAATAGCCTCTGAAAATATGATAGAGGTTCTTAAAGAGGAAATAAAAAATTCCTTAAAGAAATCGATGGGAGCATAAACAAACAATGGAAGAACATAAATAAAATAGTTTAAGACTGAAAAGTAGAAATAGAATTAATAAAAAAATCCCTAAACTGATGGAAATTAAAAAAAAAAAATTTAGGAACTTGAACAGAAACTTCAGAGGCAAGCCTTAAAAACAGAATACCAGAGATGAAAAAGAGAGTCTCAGGCACTGAATAGAATACATAGATACACACGATAGAAGACATAGATATCTTAGTCAAAATGTTAAATCTTAAAAAAATCCTGCTACATTTGTGACTGGAGCCATGTGTCTCTCCATGTGTACTCTTTGGTTGGTGGTTTAGTCCCTGGGAGCTCGGGGGTGGGTTCTCTTTGGTTGATATTGTTGTTCTCCCTTCAGCTCCTTTAGTCCTTTCTCTAACTTCTCCATTGGGGACCCTGTGCTCAGTTCAATGGTTGGCTGCGAGCATCTGCCTCTGTATTTGTCAGGCTCTGGCAGAGCTTCTCAGGAGACAGCTGTATCAGGCTCCTCTCAGCAAGCACTTCTTGGCATCAGGCTCCTCTCAGCAAGCACTTCTTGGCATCTGAAATAGTGTCTGGGTTTGGTGACTGTATATGGAATGGATCCCCAGGTGGGGAAGTCTCTGGATGGCCTTCCCTTCAGTCTCTGTTCCACTATTTTTCTCAGTATTTCCTCCTGTGAGTATCTTGTTCCCCTCCTAAGGACCGCACTTTGGTCTTCCTTCTTCTTGAGCTTCATGTGGTCTGTGAATTGTATCTTGGGTATTCCAAGCTTTTGGGCTAATATCCACTTAGTGAGTGCATACCATGTGTGTTCTTTTGTGATTGGGTTACCTCACTCAGGATGATATTTTCAAGTTTCATCCATTTGCCTACAAATTTCATGAAGTCATTGTTTTTAATAGCTGAGTAGTACTCCATTGTGTATGTAGCAGAGGATGGTCTTGTTGGGCATCAATGGGAGGAGAGGCCCTTGGTCCTGTGAAGGCTCTATGCCCTAGTGTAGGGGAATGCCAGGGTGGGGAGGTGGGAGTGGGTGGGTGGGGGAACACCCCCATAGAAGCAGGGGGAGGAGGGATGGGATAGGGAGTTTCTGGAGGGGAAACTGAGAAAGGGCATAACATTTGAAATGCAAATAAAGAAAATATCCAATAAAAGAAAAAAATATTCTGGCCCCAAATCCCTAGAAAATCTTGGACACTATGAAAACAAATGTAAAATAATAGAAATAGAGGAAGGAGAAGAACCCCAGGTGAAAGTCACAGAAAGTATTTCCAACAAAATCATAGAAGAAAATTTCCTAAAGTGAAAGAAGGAGATGGGAACAAATACAGAGACCTGAAGCCAGATGTCACGCCCAGAGTGAGAGATCTTGGAACACTCAGCCCTAAAGAGGCTCCATAAAATCCCTTTTTTTTCTCAGAGATCAGGGTATCCCCATGGAATAGGTAGAAATAGTGTAAGAGCCAGAAGGGATGGAGGATACTAAGAAAACGAGGTCCCCTAAACCAACAAAATTGACACACATGAACTCACAGAGACTTAGGCAGCATGCATAGGGCTGGCATCCATCAGGGTTCTAGAGCTGAAAGGTGAAGTGGACACATTTCCTCATCCCTAGCCCAGATGAATATCCAGTTGATAACCACTTGTAAATGAAAATTTAGTTTCCTCCATGGGAGTCTTACTGGGGAAACAAAGTCCCTTACTGATAGGCTGCCTGCTAAGCAGTAGATGGTCAAAGAAAATGAACTCAACAGAAATCTTTGGAGGTTGCTTGTCTTAATGTAGTGTCAGGGATCTTCCTTTTTTGAAAAAATTATCTTATTCTTTTTTATTATATATATTATTAAAATAATTTATTAATTTATAAATTATTTTATAACATAAATTATTTTATTATATATATTTTCTTCTCTCTTTTTTACTCAAAGGTCCCTTGTGTATGTCTTCCAGTTTAGTGGTTTTTGCTATTCCCAAGTGTGCAAATGAGTGAGTCTCTTTCTTGTGCCTTATCTTGGGCTCTTTTTTCTCTGTTTTGTCTAATTCTGACGTGTTAGTTTTTATTTTAACTTACTACATTTTATTTTATTTAATCACCATTCCATAGACACCTCTTTGTGTTCTAATGTGGGACAAAGGAGGTAGATCCAGATGGCAGTGGAGGTGGGAAAGAGCTGGGAGGAGTGGCGGCAGGGGCAGTTGTAATCAGATATATATTTGTGAGGCAGAAAAACATTTTCAATAAAAGGGGAGAAAGGTGTCCATCTGACAGACTCTACCATCTCTTAATGAAAAATTGGCTCTTTCTTTACTTAATGAGTATTTTTATATATACCATGACAAATATAAAGAGTTGCCAGGATCCTTGGGACCACTTGAATTAGTTCTGAAGCTGTTACAATCCTAACATAATAAAATGAAGACTAGAGTAAAATCATACTGACCTGTAGTAATACCTACAGGGTCAATTAGTAAGCATGTGAAACATGTCAGATTAATATGAACTACCTGGGAGCAAACCAACTTTCTTTGTATATTAATTATAAGTAGAATGATTTTTGTTTGCTAACACGACATGTATAGTTTCAACAGTATAACTGAAAGTCAGTTAAAACACCTCAAATTCAAAAGAATGAATAACACTGATATTAAAATGATGTCTACATTAAAATCAGAGGTTTGTTCAAAACAATATCATGACTTCATAATCACACAATTGTAGGAAATGCCTTATTTATATTAGGTGCATAGATGTTGCCTATACAGGCTATTTAACTAAGCAAATCATTATTAAATAATAAACAGAACAGAAGGCACACCAGCAAATTTCACCATGTACCCAAAACAGCTCTTGCTGTAAGGATTCAAGTCTCTGGCTATCAGTGTTCTTTTAAAAGCACCTGTTCTTTAACTATTCATCACTGTGAGACTGCTGGATTTAATCTTATCATTTATGCCCATCTTGTGTGTGTGTGTGTGTGTTTTAAATCAGCCTCGCTGTAAGTAACTTTGTGTCAACATTAAAAGATTGGAAATGGAAAAGAAAATGTTAAATTCTTCCGATGGCCGATGGCGTGGGAGAGGAGGTGGGTCTGGAGAGAAGTAGGCTTCATTTTCCAAATTATTTTCTTTACCTATAAAGACAACTCATTGTTTTAAAACTGTAATTTCTATGAAAGGAGAGAGGGATAGCACTCCCCTTGACAAAGATGGATGAGACTCTGTGCTTAACAACACTGTGTGTGGTTAAAAGCAGTGCCATGTGCTTTGGGGCATCTGGTGTGTGTGTGTGTGTGTGTGTTTCCTGATTTTCCCAATCTTGTAGACTATGCTAGTACCATATCTATTTCATACTCTTTTCTGTTGGAATCAATTGTCTCTGCATCTGCATTTTGGAAGCGGCTTATCTTCTAACCCATGTTGCTAGGGCCTTCTCTATTATTACCCTCACGTGACAGGTTAGTCCTCATATCCACGCAGCTTCCCTTCTAACTATAAGAAGGTTTAACAGTTCCTGCCTTATTTTAGGAAACATTTCAACAGCACCTAACTCAGATTCCTCAAGTATAACTCCCCTGTCTCCCTTTTTTCTCTCAGGGAATGTCACTAATGCTATTTCACATGCAGGGCATCATCACATTCTATTTTGCCTATTTTCATTCTTAGTGTCACGTATACTGTTTTGTTGTTGTTGTTATTCTTTTGTTCTTTTTGTTACCTCATTCTTACTCATATTGATTTTCTTTTGTAATGCTAATGTTTAAATGTTACTAATTAAAACAAAAAAACAGTAATCAAGAGTCCAAAGAAATCGACTAACCAAAGGGGACACAGGAGATAATTTAAAGCAGGCTGGTTCATTTCCATCATTTTCCGTAACCTGTGCATGCCTATATTGAGGCTTATTCTTTCCCCTTTCATCTGCAATATTCTTACACATTTAGTCTATATGTTATGCTTTGGAGAGGACCTTTACTGGCAGCTTCTCAGATCACTCTTAGTGGTATCATTGCACCCAGGTCATGCTGTTCTGTTCACAGTATCCATTCAGTGAAGGCGGCTCAATCTCTAGCCTAGAAATAAAGGAAAAGGCGACCCGGATTCTAATCCATCTTGGGATTAGATGCATACGTGCTAAATACCATTTGTGTCATATTTTGAACTGTCTTAGCCATATATTTTTCCATGTAAATGTTAAGTTAAATTCTTAGTCTTTTATGTTTTGTGTTCTTCTTGCCTTATTTAATGTGCATTTTTCCTTTTCCCGTGTTTGGAGCATTCATTTATATTTTCCTTTAGCTGATTCATAGTGTCATCTTTAATTAAATGCTATTTCACTTAGTGTATGAACTAACAAATTTCCAAGGATACTCCTGCTTTCTGTAGTCTAAGGTATTTATAATACCTGTCTCTGTTTTTTAGGAAAGGAAGCAAGCCTTTAAATTTATTTATTTATTTATTTTGAGTCATAATATACTTTATTAGGCGTGCCATTCTTTTTTTTTAAATTGAAAATAGATTCTTTTCTCATACAATATATCCTGATTGTAATTTTCCCTCCCTCCTACTCCTAGTTCCTCTCAACCTCCCCTCCTCTCTGGATCCACTCCAGAGAGTCTCTCGTTAGAAAAGAACAGGCTTCTAAGAGATAATAACCAAATCTGACAAAATAAGATATAATAAAATGAAGCAAAACTATCATATCAAATTGGGGCCTGGCAACCCAACAGGAGGAAAAGGGTCTCAAGAAGAGGCACACGGATCAGAGACCCACTTGGTCTCATGGTCAGGAGTCCAATAAAAATCCTAAACTAATTGCTATACTATATACACAGAGGACCTAGTGTATAACTCTGTAGGCACCGTGCTTGGTGCTTCAGTCTCTATGAGCTCTTATCTGCCTTGTTTAGTTGATTCAGAGGGCTTTGTTCTCCTGTTGTTCTCCATCCCCTCTGACTCTCATAGTCTTTCTGCCTCTTCAGAAAACAAGTCTTTTGATGTCAACATAATTTAGATCACATTCTAGAGTCATAATATCACATCTTCAAATCCATATTAAAAAGAAAAACTCTAAAATATAGTTGAAACATAGACTCTTACAAATATATTTCTAAGTAATTCTCAGGTTACAAATATCATGATGGAGAAAGTATAAATATTCATGAACTTAATGATAATATATTTGCTATCAAAATTTGTGGATACAGGAATCTTATGATCCAATATGTATACTGAGAAATAAGCACCAAGTATCACTACATGATGCTCTCAAGGAACTATAAAAAGGGAGGTAACAAAATACGACTACATGTACAGACAAAGTATAATATTTCATAAGGCAGCTGCAACAAAAGTTCATAAGCAATTAAGATGGACAAAGAACTTGAACAGGTTTAACCCTCCAAGGATGCTCCAAAGAGAGCCTTTCCTATGAGTCCTCAGTCTTACTGTTATTTAAGCACAGATTTATTTTAATATAAAGTTATTTCCATCTGCTTGTCTGACTTAAAGTAATCTCTTTCATTTGCACATATTTCATTGTGCATATTTGATCCTTCAAAATGCCTCTAATTTCAAAACTTTTGTTCAGAAACATAAAATTTAAACTGAGTAGGGGCATGGTTAGTAATAGTTTCATTATATTAAGTGAAATTTCATAATTTTATAAATATAATGGTATGAGGCTTCCAGATGAACAGTTATAACCATCTGAATCACTACTATGACACAACTGCTATTCAGTTATGTTGTCTTAAACCAACAGTGATTAACATTTATTTTGTCCTGCATCTGGTGTGAGAAAACACGGGGAAGAACCAACTTTGGTTCCTTGAATTAAATTTTAACTTAATTTTTATTGTTTCAATATCAGAAAGGCTCTTGGAGAATGTGTGTGATTATGAAACTTTACTGTTTTAAGAATGCCAGTGTTATAAACAAATAGGCAATTGTCATGTAGATATATAGGCGATTTGAATAATTTCCTGGCTTTAATTGTGTTAGTTGCTGAGTGAAAACTGTAAGTAAAACCATCTTTCCTTTGCTAAAGTTCAGACCGTCTGACATGCCTGGGAAAATAGTAGTCACATTAGAAGTAGCCAAAACTATTTGAAAGAATATTGAAAACAATGCATCAGGCCAACTTGATTCTGATAAACCTAATATATTTCTTCACTTTCTTTTTCTTTCCCTCTACCCATCCCCTGAGAATAACAACTGAAACCCTGTCAAATCTGTGCATAGTAAATTAAGTTTCACAGGGACCATTAAACTTTATTTTTAATTTCTCACTTGCAAGAGTTGTAAGTACCTATTAAGAAGTTTTGCTTTTAAAAATAACAGAACTTTTTTTCTAAGCCGAGAGACTTTTTAAATAAAGTTTTCACAGGGACTATTAAATTTATTTTAAGATTTTTCTCTTGTAAGGGATGTAAATAGCCTAATTAAAAAGTTTTGACTATTGAAAAAAAATAGTTGAATTTCTTCCTAAGTTAAGTTTAAGAATTTGTAATCTGCTCCAGGATGAAGCTTCTTGATGATAGCTAATCAAGACACTGGTTTATGAGTATAGCAGAATATTGTTAGGAGTCATCGCTATGTTTCTCTAGCAAGTGTGTATTTGGCTTTTGGTTTTCACCTAGATCCCTGGTCTATCTAGTCTCAAGTTCTTGGTCTGCCAAACAACACTGGTTATAGGTTCTACTCATGGAGTAGACCTTAACTCAAATCAGTTATTGGTTGGTTACTCCCATAAACCTTGTGCCAGTACTGCACCAAGCACATCTTGCAGGCAGGTCACTATTGTAGAATGAAGGTTTGTAGCTGGGTTGATGTTTACCTTTCTCCTTTGGTAGTGTGCAGAGGGTCTTCCTGTACCATGAACACTGGTCAGTAGGAGTGAAGGCTCTTAGATTTTTGGTTGTGAGCCCAGCCTTTAATGGCTGAGCCATCTCTCCAGCCCAGGGTGAAGGCTCTATACAGGCGTTAGCTCAAGTGTTCTGTCTTCAGTAAGTTCTGTAGATATTGTTTTCAGCAAAGGATCCTTATCATTGCTGTTTAGGAGTTTCCATGGACACCTTTGGCCAAGAACTCAATTAAATGTAACTCATTCCTAGTACCAGAATGCATTTTGGTGACAAGTGATGTACAGTTGAAGCTCTGTCTCCTCTGTTACTTGGTGATTTGATGTAGATTGTGTCCATAGATGTATATATTTTTGGAAGCTTCAATGGTAAGGTTTCCATACAACTTCGCAAATGGCTCTTAGTTTCAGCTGTCACTCCCTGTAGTTCCTCCTTAGCTCCTACTTTCTGTCTTCTCCGTGTTTGGTCCTCTCTTTCTAAATCCTCTCTTTTGCATCTGTAATTATTTTATTTCCCTTTCCTATGGATATGGAAACAGACTGAGACATACAGCCAGACAATATTCAGAGAGTAAGAGCCCTTGAACATTTTAGCTTAAAAAGGGTTTTCTTTATCAAATCTCTTCCCTCAGGGTCAGGGAACCCCGTGGAAGAGACAGACAGAGTGTGGTAGTTAGAGGGGATGGAGAAAACCAAGGACTCAGGGCCTTCCTAACACAGCTGCACATATGAATTCACACTGTGGCAGCACACACAGTGCCTGCAGGGATCTGCACCAGATGTTAGAGCTGAGAGGAGAAGTGGGCACACACTCCCATCCCTAATATAGAAACAATATCCAACTGATAGCCACATGCAATGAAAAATTTGTTAGAAGGTATACAATCAATGCAACTTACATTAAATACTGTAGAAGAAACAAAAGTAATTTTAACTTGACAATTAAAAGAGCCTTAACACATGTGCTAACACCTGTTTGAAATCCAGATCCTGCCCCAACTTTATCTCTTGTTAACATAACATCATAGAGAACTGCAGCTACTTCCAAATATGCCTCTGAAAATGTCCAGAACCAGACTTCCAAATGAAGACTGTTATTTCCAGTATTGGATTAATTTCTAGAGCAGTTCATGGTTGAGTCTGAATAACTGGGTCACATTTAAGAACAATACAAGAATCATTATAACTTCTCTTTTTGATTATTTGTTCCACAAGGTCTAAAAACTTGAGGCAAGGCAGTTTGTCCCATCAGGGGTATAGGTAAGCAATGGTGGGTCAGGAACATATGTCCAATACAGCTCCCCAGTAACCCTTGTCAGGGCACTCAGCAAGCTCACAGGTTAGCATCATTCTTTGTCCCAGTATCAGCAAGTCTCACCCGTCGCTCTGGCAGCCACCATGCTCCTTTAGCATTCTGCAGAAAAAACCCAAACATTCCCTCTTACCCATATTAAATACCTGATTGGGATCATGCCATATGCCAGTAAGTGGATCCTTCCCTTTAACCTAGGCATAAGTATGCCTAGTTGTAGAGTGCCATAGACACTCAGCAGAAAGTTCCTTGGCATCCAAATTAAAAAAAAAATTAAAATAAAAAAAGAACATGATTTAAATAAATTTGTGGTGTACGGGGATATATCTTCCTCCTTTTTATTCTATGAAGATATTGTTTTAAGTTCCATGGGCCCCTTCCACAGTCTCTTGTCCTTGACCATCATAAGAAATCCCAGTAATATGGATAATGTTAAATTGCTGCTAAAATTCTCAAATGTTTGATTGCGATAGCCAGTTCTATTATCTGTTTTTTGTTAGTTTTTCTTTTTTTCTTTTTTGTTTTTTTTTTTAAATTATTGGATACTTTATTTATCTACATTTCAGATGTTATGCCTTTTTTTCATTCCTCCCACCCCAGAAACCCCTTAACCCATCCTCCTTCCTCCTATTTCTATGAGGGTGTGCCCCTACCCATCCACCTACTCCCACCTCCCACCCTCAAATTCCCCCTCACTGGGGCATCCAGCTTTCAGGGGTCCAAGGCCCTCCTCTCCCACTGATGCCCAGCAAGTCCATCCTCCTTTACATATACAGCTGGAGACATGGGACTTTGAGCTAGGACAGGGAAGTTGGCTCAGATATTTTGGTCATCCTGGTAAGCCCTTAGAAATAGTGATCATGGAAATGTTCACAGAATTGTATTTAATGCTTTGATTGTTCTTTGACTATTTGTGTTTATTGTATTGCTTGTTCCTTGACTATTTGCATCTATTGTATTGCTAGATCCTCAACCTAGAACTGACCTTAATACATGCATGCAATTAAAATGGTATAAAAGCAAAAAGGAGGAGGAAGGATGGGATGGGGGTTCTATGGAGGGAAAATGGGGAAAGGAGATGACATCTGAAATGGAAGTAAATAAAATATCCAGTAAAAAATGAAAAAAAGAAAAAAAAAAGAAAAAAGAAAAAAGAAGAAAGAAAACAAGAAAAAAAAGAAAAGAAAAAGGGGAAAAAAAAGAAAAAAAGAGAGACAATACTAATGAATGACTTGCCGAAAATCAAGATGACTATGAGACCAATGATACTATAATATGAGGAGGAGCTCATATGGTACTACATACATATAGTAACATAACCAACACATTCATGGAAGAAAGCATGCAATGTTTGTTCCTTGTAACATACTTTTACAATGTTAGAAACAGAAGACCACAGAGGTTGCATGTCTTTTGTGTTTATTCACAGTTTACTCATTTTTAAATGCTCAGATGCCTTTTGTTAAGCATTGCTTGTTCTTTCTATTCTCTGTCTGTACCCTTCTTTTTAAATCTCCACCTCTCAGCCCCTATTGCCCCTTCACAAACTGTTCTATTTTGGATCTGGGGTATCCTTCAAAGATTTATGAGTTGAAGGCATGGTTCCCAGGTGGCAACACTATTAGGAGTTGATTGCATCATGAAAGCCCTGACTTCTCAATGTGTTTATCCACTGATGACCTCATCTCTAAAGGGGCTGATGGGTCACTGGGAGCATGCATTTGAAGGGTAAAAATTATTTAACAATAAATAATAAGAATGGAAAAAAAATTGTTTTCTCCAAGAGAGTCTCTGTTGGGAGCCGACTTTTAGCAGAAAGTGGCTATCAGCTTTGCAGCCATCTTGAGCCATATACCCTGACATGAGACTTAGATTACAATAGCCTACAACAGCTGAGCACACTCTGATAACATCTTGCTTTAGATACCCAGGACTTTCCTTGGGTGTGTGAGATTAAAGGTGTGTGATTTAAGAGTGTGATTTAGAGATCAGATTTAGAGACAAGACCTAAGGGCATGATTAAAGGTGTGACCTAAAGGCATGGCTTAGAAGTGAGACATATAAAGGTGAGAGGCAGACAGAAGAGAGATGAGAGAATCAGACACTTTAGAGAGAAGGAGAGGAGACACTTCAGAGAGTACAACTTGGAAAACAGTTTGGAGTAGTACAACTAGGAACTAGGAGGAGTACAACTAGGAACTAGGAGGAGTACAACTAGGAACTAGGAACTCAAGACTTGGGACTTGGACTGGGAAGAGAGACTGAAGAATAAACTGAATTGAAACACACTCTGTCTGGTCTCCATTCTTCGAGTCCATCCTCTCTCTCTTGCTGAACCCTGACCCCCGGACCAGAGCAGCAGCTTGGGCTGGGATACAGTGGCCGCTAAGCGTGGAGTGGAGAGGGCCACAACATTTTTGGCCACCCAAAGTGAGGCTCTAGTTTGGTCCCCAACAAGTCTCTCTCACTGGGGAAACAAACTACTCTTAAAGATAGGCTTACGCCTAACAGTAGACAACCAACACAAAATGAACTCAACTGCATCTTTGGAAGGTTTTTTTTTTTTTTTTTTTTTTTTTTTTTGGCCTTTGTCTGTTTGTTTGTTTATTTATTTGACTTTGCAGGTCCTACGTGTATATTATGGCTTCTGGTTTTGTGTTTCTATGGAATCCCTGTAGGTGTGAATGAGTGTGGCTTGTCCTCTATATGCATGTCTATATGCATGCTTTTCTTTGGCTCTGTTTCTTTTTTGGTTATTTTGTTCTATTCCAATCCTTCTTTCTTTCTTTCTTTCTTTTTTTATTCTTTAGATGCCTTTTTTTTTTTTTTTTTTTTTTTTTTTTTTTTTTTTTTTTCGAGACAGGGTTTCTCTGTTTAGCCTTGGCTGTCCTGGAACTCACTTGGTAGACCAGGTTGGCCTCGAACTCAGAAATCCGCCTGCCTCTGCCTCCCAAGTGCTGGGATTAAAGGCATGCGCCACCACTGCCCGGCTAGATGCCTGTTTGTTTCCCAAGGAGAGACAGAAAGAGTGTGGTTCTGGATGGAAGAGGAAATGAGGAGTAGGGGAAGGAAAACTGTAATTAAACTTTATTGTATGAAAAATCTATTTTCAATAACAGAAAAAAGAGGATATATAATGATACCACTTAGAATTTGATTTCTGCCTCTGACGCAATCACAGGTAAATTTATCCAAGAACCATTGACCTCAAAAATTTTGTATATTTATGCCTTAAAGCCATGTATATTCTAAAATGTTAGCACATAAAGGGGAACAGAGGAAAGCTAACACTGAACATCATATGCCTGCTCTTCAGCTTCTGCCTTTTATAGTTTTACTAGATTTATTTAGAGTGATGAGTCTGTTCTCTGCTCCTCCTTTAAGTGCAGGTCATGTTTTGGATGTATTTTAAAGGAAGCTCTAGATATATTATATCATAAATATTTCATCATCATGTGATTCACTACTTAAACAGTTATAGTTTTCCTTTCAATTAGAAATTTACAGGGAGTGAACATAAGCTCCCATCCCAAACCAAACCAGGATCATTTCTCCAGTTGACAACAACTTGCAAAGGAAAAATTAGGTTTTGCTTTTCTTTACAAGCAACACATAAGGATAAACCCCACGCTCAGCAGCAGATAGCCAACACAAAGCAAACAGTGTTTTAAGCTTTTTTTTTTTTTGGTCCAGTACTAATTTGTTTGAATAATTTTGTAATCTTCCTATATCTTTACTTGTATGTTATTGTTTCTGGTATTGTATTTGTTTGTGTGTGTGTTGTCTATCTGTGTGTTTCTTTATGCTTTTTCTGGTGTGTTTTTTTTTTTTCCTCTTTTGCCTGTTTGTTTTCTAAGAAAAATAAAGAAAGGGTGAGGTTGGATCAGTAGGAAGCGGGGGAGGACCTGGGATCCTACTGGAGGAGAAACTGTTGCCAGAATATGCTGCATGAATTTTTAATAAAAGAAAAATTTGCATGCTGTCAAATAACAAACTTTAGTGTCATGCTTAGTTTTGACAAATGTGTGCCTGGACTATTGGAATCCTTATAAGAATATAGCACATTAACTTCAGAAAGATTCTCTCCTGTCCTATCTCATAATACCTGCAGTGACTGCCCCAACAGAGGCATGTAGTTCTGATTTTAAAAACATAGTCTCTTAATTCTGTGTGTTCTAAAGCTTCAGTATGTATTCTTTGAAATAGAACACATTGACTGTGTTCAGAGTATGCGTTGTAAGAGGACATAGGTAGGATCCAGGATGTGATGTGGGAAGCCATGTGGGGCGACAGGATGTGGTTTGGAATTGGAAGTACACACAGGCAGGGTTTGAATGTAGCATAGATAGAATTTGCTGGTGAGCTGGATGTGGATGTTTCACTTTCTGAGATGGGAAAGCCTCAAAGGAAAGTACTTTGAAGATAGGTAATTAAAGGTTCTGTTTTGAACATGTATTTGAGAATCCATTAGAGTAAGCCTCAGAAGTCACTGTTCTATATATTAATCTTTTATGTTGGCCATTGTCAAATTACAGGTTCAATAAGCTATTACATCTGTGTGTGACTGGGCTGGGTAAACTCTGTCAATCAGTTAGAATCTTCCGATGTCCAGAATAAAGAAAATCATATATACAACCAAGGGAATATCATTTTAATTCACGCTATTGCTGCAGTATTCGCATGCACTAAATATACAAAATGACACTACACACATTTTTTTTTTTTTAAAAAAAATAAATTCTCTTAAAAGAAAAATGAGGTTCAATAGATTGGCTTAGTGAGTAATGATGCTTGCCACTAATGCTAATGACTCAAGTTCCATACCTGGGAAGGAGAGAACTGACTCCTGAAAATTGTCTTCTGACCAACACACTCATGCCACATACACACAGAGACACACACACACACATGCATGCACACACAGAGCAAATAAATAAGTGCAATAAAATTATTTCTTAAAGTGACAAATAGACCACAAAAAGCCAAATAATTCAATGAATCATCTAACATAAGTCCACTCTGTTAATATCTGTGGGATTACAAAGCCAGATACAGATTACAGCTCTTCCCTTAGTGCACATCCAATAAACCAATAGCTGTGCATGTAGTTAAAGAGAGTACAGATCTTTACACAGTTAGCACTCCAGCTTAACTACATTTCTGTAGGAGTTTAAGTGCAGCGAATCAAGGTAGAATGGTAACAACACTTGAGGTCAGAGGAGACATGTTGAGAGGCATGCTCAGTTTGAGAGAGATAGGCTAGAGAGAAAGAGGGTTTTAGATAGAATGACAGCCATAAGGATTGCTCAGGCAACGGCAAAACCTTATTTTTCTTCAGTACAAGAAAGTGAATGGTTCATTCACCCATTCAGCACACACTTTTTTTTTTTTTTTTAAAGGACAATTTATTTTGGCTCATAGTTCATGATGTGGAAGCCGTGGCAACAGGAGCTTAAGGCAGCTGTTGCATCTGTCTACAGTCAGAAAGATGAATGCCTATTCTCAGTTCACTTGTAGCCCAGGTAAAGGTAGTACCACAGTCAGGATAATCCTCCACATGCATACTCAGAGGCTCAGCTCTCAGATGAGTTTTCCCCTCAGTGGCTACTAATTTTTTTTTTTTTTTTCGCTTTTGTATATTTTGTGACAGGTAGTACAGGGTGACCTTAAAGTTAAGATTTGCTTTGGCAAATAATATCGGAGGACAAGAATTCCTTGTGCATGAGTGAGGCATGTGCCTATGTGGTGCATGTACACATGTGTGTGAATGCATTCTCCTGTGTACATGTGAAGGCCATAGGGCAACATTAGGTGTTTTGCATTCTCTCTCTCTCTCTCTCTCTCTCTCTCTCTCTCTCTCTCTCTCTCTCTCTCTGGAGATAGGGTGTCTCATGGAGCCTAGAACTAGGCTGGAAGCTAGCAAGCTCCAGGGATCCTCTTGTCACTGCTTCCATAGAGTTTAAAGGCTTCGGTGAGGCCCTGTCTGTCCTTTGAAATTGGTGCTGGCATCTGATCTCAGGCCCTTATGTTTATGCAGCAAGTTCTCCTACCCACCGAACCACCTCCCTATCTTTTAGGTAAAAAAAAAAAAAAAAAAAAAAAGGCTGAACTTGAGAGTTTTAATAGCTCTTCTCCCATAACAGGCCCACATTTCTCAAGTTCTTTAAAATCCATCTTCCTCTAAATTCCTTGCCTCAGCAGGAGAGCTTATTTTGCATGAAAAAGATTATCCTGGTTAAGAAAGGGAGCAGAGAAGTTGAAAATGGTGGGATGATTGGGTAATAAGAAATGTTGGAAAAGATGTTTCCAGCAGCTGGGAACTAAAACGCAGTGGTGTTTTTTTTTTTTTTTTTTTTTTTTTGTAAGTGTTGCTGTGGTATAGCAGTTTTAAAGAAACTCAAGTAGCAATGTTAAAAGTGCTTTTGGTTGATTCCAATCATGGTTCTTTCTTTGGTAAGGAGGAGCCACATCAACACTAGTTTTATCAGTGTCATGATGCTATTCTAGTTCTCATAACAAGGGCAGACTAGGGGTTGCTTTATTTGGCTTTGTACTGAGCACACATTGTAAACGTACAGCTAGATGCAATTATCAAACACACCACTACTCGAGATATTTGTAAACTGTATTTCAATATTTTAAAATGCATGCTGGTGTGGAAGCTGGTGTGGAAGCTGGTGATGTAGTCAAAATGAAAGCTAGACTCCAGGAAAATATGAACACCCCTCAGCAAATACTGGGAGGTGAGTAGGCTATTTGTGTGCATGGTGAATGGAGATCAGGTGATTATACTTTAGTCATTAAAAGAAGGGAGGGATGGTGAGATGGATCATCAGGCAAATGTTCTTTCTGCCAAGCCTGATGACCTGTATTTGATAAATTCCCTAAAGCCCACGATAGATAGAACTGACTTGTACCAGTTTTCAACTGACCTTTGCACTTGCACTGTGGCATGCATGTACACATGTACATGAACACAAAATGGATAAACACATGTGTTTAAAAAAAAAAAAACGATACTGGATATTTGGGGCTCAGTTAAATCT
The DNA here is from genome assembly GCF_011762505.2 of Arvicanthis niloticus. Taxonomy (NCBI): domain Eukaryota; kingdom Metazoa; phylum Chordata; class Mammalia; order Rodentia; family Muridae; genus Arvicanthis; species Arvicanthis niloticus. Next base: position 91,858,323 of record NC_047662.1, read on the forward strand.
TTTAACCTTTCCTCAAAAATAAGAATGGGGGAAAATAGGAATAAGGAGTTTGCAAGGTAATATTCAGTTATGGATATATGTTTGTGAATACCAAGAATCTCACTAAAAAATGGGGAAACACTGTAGAAAGGTAGTTTACTGACTCATAACCAAAAGAATATTTGTGAATTTTGCTTTAGCCACAGCTGGATCAAGGAGTTAAAGAGGCAGCAGCAGACACCCTCTCTTCTTGAATTTCTCTCTTGCCTTCATCTGGGCCTTTTCTGGATTCTAGCAAAGACTGGGCCTCAGATCCTGCTTCTTCATCAAGCTCAGAAAGACTGCAGCTTTTCTCAAACTGCAGCAACATTCGAGACTGAATGTGGCTCACCTGACCTGGCTGACTTGGGTAGTAGCATCAGTCACAGGGTTGGAGAGTGTCATTTAATCAGTTAGGTGTGTGCTCACTGCTTACTGCTATTGCTAGGAGGTAAGGTTAGCTTTTCCCAGCACCACACCAGACTCAAAGCAAAAGCCATTGAGTTGTAAATGGAAAGGATACTTTCTTTTACTCTTAGAGGGGATTCTAGGCCATAGAATAATGGGTGTTGTGTTATAAATGAATGAAAAATAGATTAGAAGGAAAAAAAGTAGAAGATGAGTGGATGAATAGAAGAACAAGAAAGAAGTGGCAGAGAGTAGAGCAAGGCAAACATGGAGAAAAAAAAAGAAATGGAGGTGAGAAGGGAGACAGAAGGAACAAGAAAGACTGACTTGATGGAAATGTACTCCAAAGGACTGAGAGAAGAGCTGCACACAGCTGGGGAGACTGCAGACACTACATTATTCAGAAGGTTTACACAACGTATGTATCTTGAGTATCTTGAAGAGAACAGTAGCTTCATCCTTGGCCTTTCAAGCAGACTTCAAAAACACAGCATGTCCTCTGATCCCAAGGCTGAGTTTCACAGACCCCAAGGCCTTTCAGATTTTCCACAGATACAAATATTTGCTCAAAATTTTCTTCACAGCTTCTTTCACCTCCTTATTCCTCAAGCTGTAGATGATGGGATTCAACATTGGAGTCACAATTCCATAAGCCAGCCCAATGATTTCATCAGATACTTTGGTGTACTTTGACTTAGGTTTCATATACATAAAAAGGGCTGAACCGTAGAATAAGATGACCACAGTTAAGTGGGCTGAACAGGTAGAAAAGGCTTTTTTTCTTCCTTCAGCAGAATTAATTTTCAGGATGGAAGAAAGGATAAAAATATAGGACACAAAAATTAACAGCAGAGGAATCATCAACAAAACAATACTGGCCACTGTCATGATAAGCACATTCATGGTGATATCTGAGCAAACAAGTTTAAGAAGAGCCAGAATCTCACAGGTAAGGTGATCAATGACATTATTACCACAGAAAGGTAGCACCATTGTCAAGACTGTTTGCACTAGAGAGTTCAGACTGCCTATGACCCACGACCACACAGCCATGTGCACATATAACACCTTGTTCATGATTATAGGGTACCTCAGTGGATTGCAAATGGCTGCATACCTATCATAGGCCATCACAGCCAGGAGGACACACTCTGTAGAGCCCAAGCCAAGGGAAATAACCATTTGTAGAGCACAACCAAGGAAGGAGATGGATTTTCTCTCTGACATAAACATGATGAGCATTTGAGGAATGGATGAGGATGTGTAGCAGATGTCCAAAAAAGAGAGATTCCCAAGAAAAAAGTACATGGGGGTATGGAGTCGAGAATCCAGGACACTAATGATAATGAGCAGACTGTTTCCCAGGAGGATGATCAAGTACATAATGAGGCAGAGCACAAACAGGAAAAGCTGGAGTTCTGGATACTGGGAAAGTCCCATGAGAAAGAATTCTGTCACCGCAGAGTAATTTCCCATCTTCACCTACTCAGCTCACCTGCAGAATTTATATAAGTACATGACTGAAGAAAACTTAGGTTTTTCATCACGATTCATAGGATAACTTTCACATGTATTATCTTCTTTGGTTCTTAAGAAAGTTCCCAAAATCAGCAATGGTAGGGCTATTATGTTTTCACTAATTATGAAAGAGACACAGAGACAGGCAATATTGCTTAGCATCAAATGGCAGCAGAGACCTAGAATTGTACTAGGGAGTATCATGTTTCCAATTGTATGTAATCTCAGGTCAAACTTCTTTTAAGCGTGGTCCTATAGGTATTTTTTATTACTAGGCTAATGTCAGCTAGAGACCAATAATGTTTTGTGAATTACATTAGATGGAATCTTCTGGATGATATAGTAGATAGCTCCAATATGTCACTGATAGATGAATATATATAATAAATTACATAATAAAATATAACTATTTTAAGTTTATGATCATATTCAATAAATTATATTTTTAAGTCCAGTTTACTGACAATGAAAAAGTTGATTTAATTAAAATTTTTTAGATGACTTAGATGTGGTAGTACACACATTTAATTTCAGCACTTGGTTGGCCAAGACCAAGACATAGACAGAGGCATAATGAATCTCTGTGAGTTTGAGGCTAGCCTGGACTACTCAGCAATGTCCAGACCAGTCAGAGTTACATAATGAGACCCTGTCTCAAAAAAAACTTTCTTATTTTAGAGTAAGAGGATTAAAGTTATGCTGGTTTTTTTTTTTTCAGCCTGGAATCCACTCTCCTTTAACTGCAACCACCAAGGACTACATTTCTCCTTTTTACAATTTCCTAGTTGCTTTAAATTCTCTATTTTTTCTCTTCCACTTGCCTCTTAGACTTAATTTTTGTTTTACCAAATAAGCTAATCTAGTTTCATATGTAATTACTAGTATATACTTTAATTTCAATTTTCGTATTTGTTGCTTTAAGTGACATTCCAAGATATTCCACAATGGTTTTGCTTGGGCTATGAAGCTTTTGTATGTGATGAAATTGATGGCTAATTTTTGAGCACTTTTTTGTAACCTAATTATACTGTTGCAAGCTGATCGAGTACTTTAGCTCATTAAGCCTGGCTATAGAAACCAGTAGACCGGATTGTGTCTCACAGACTCCCACACTACTTCTCAGCAAGAAAAGAGTATTAGGAAGAAGTTCCTTCTTGCTGGGTCAAACTTGATAGCAAGCGTCCCTTGTTTTACTTTTAGTTGTAAGTGTGCTATAGAAGCCTGGACCACAGCCTCCTCCTGTAAACCTTGCATAGTTATTGGGATTAGTATCATCAAGAATAGTGATGTGAGGATCCTCCCCATCTGACTTGCTTCTACTAACCATGCACCTGGAATCCTCTAGCCTTGGTTTTCATCTGCCAATCAACACACACTTTAGAGTCTTAAGTGGTCTAGTCCTTACTTTTTCTTCCATTTCCACATGGCTTATCTTTCTGTTCCATTTTGTCCACTTAAAACTGTAGCCCTACAACATTAAAGACTCAACCTTGTGTTGTTTCCCCCATATTTACTTTTTAGGGTGTCTAAAAACAGGATGATAAACTAATTATATAAAGGAGTGTACCCTGTAGCTTACCACCCCGTCACAACTTCTGTTTCCAGGGTTGTGCCAGAATGAAATTCTTTTCTTCTTCTGATCATATTCTTATCCCATATCACACATTTCCTTGGCTCTTTTGTATCCACAGAGCTTTACGACATGGGTGAAGGGCTTACTGCTTGGCTGGTTGTAGGTAAGGGCACCCTCATCTTCTTATGTGGAACAGAACTGGAAAAACATTTTCTCTCCATTTCCTTTCCAAGTCCATTCTTTTCCCATAGAGAATATCACCCGGACAGCGATTCTGGCAAAGGTTAAAACAGAAATGATGGCAATTGGATCTTAGCACATTAGGAAATACTCTTTTCTCCTTGTACTTTACTTTGCTATCTAGCCACACAACGACCGACAACCACAGCGGAAAAAGTGAAGGCTGAATTTTTGATTTTAGAGAAAGGGAAAATAAAGGGAAGATTAAAGACAGAGTACTTACAAGTGTGAATACAGAAGCTGTGTAGAATGGCAGTGGGGCTGTTGATGACACAGGGGTGAAGGGACTGTGGCATCTTTTCTTTGTTTAAAAAATGGATCCAGGCAAGGTAGGATATTGTTTTTAGATAGAGGATGATGCAGAGAAATGGAAATCAGTAAACACACAAAACAAACTAAAACCCACCCAGCACACACACGCACACAACGCCTGTCTTGATTCCTCACTGCCCTCTTCCCATTTCTGCAATTTCATTGTACTGTGATGAGACCCAGGAAGGAGTTCTTGTCTTCCACAGGTGGTTTTTCTCTCTGGTGAATTGTATCAGTTTCTCCTAAAGCACTGATAGAAATAAAATGCAAGGAAAGACAATGTATATGCTATAGTATGCAACCTCAAGGTTAGCCTGTGCAACAATCAGGCTCATTCCTACCTCTCTTGAAATTAGAAAGTTTGAAATCACAAACTATGCCAGGCACACTAGGATTCACAATAGGCTCTGTTGTGAGTATTCTTTTGTTTGTATTTTGCTTTAAAACAGACACAGGGTTCAGCATGCTTATGGTAGGCACTTACGCTTTTAAAAAAGTAATTTATGTGCTAATACCATATATTCATATAAAAAACATTATAGTTTATTAAACGAAAATAGACTTTTACCTAAATCTGTCATAGCGAAGACAATAAAATTCTAATAAATTCAATTTATAGACATGCATACAGGGGACATTAAACTATATGTTAAAAATTATGTCATTTATTTTTATTAATTCACAAAATTTCAAATTCATGCCTGAAAATTTAGTATAATATGTGAAACAAACAGGTTAAAAACAAACAAACAAACAAACAAACAACCCCAACAGATTTCTATCAGCTATCTAAGTAGATATCAAAGAGTGTTTGATGGCCCAACAAAATCCTTTCTTGATGTAAACTTTTGATAATTTAGACCTAGGGAAAAAGTCATTAAGATGTTAAAGATGAGTTTTGGCAAACTGTTGATCAGCACAATTCCTACTGATGAGAGTCTAGAGGTGTGTTCCTAAAATTCATTACAAATTTATTAACATTTCCCCCAAACATCTAATAATATAATAAACAAAATAAATAACCATGTATATGCTATTATTATTTTAACTTAAATTACATTTTAGTAGTTGCTACTATTTTTCCTTCAGGATACAGATACCTTTCATGTGAAGGTCATGGTGTAACAAGGAAAAACACATGGTGTCACATACATAACCCATGAAAATTGTAGTCTTAAGAGAAAGATTAAGGACAATGGATGATGATGCTCACAATAACACACGAATAATAAAACTTTCTGATTCTGTAAACGATGATGACTTTTATATACATGCCTAGAGAAGTTGAGATTTTTATCTATAAAACAGGACTTAAGGTATTAATAATCTAATCTTATTTTTCAAATAAATTTTAATTAACCTTATTTTTTAATTATGAGCACCAGAAAGGCCATTTTCAAATTTTCCTCAGAGGAGAACCCAGAACATTGATGTGGGTTCTCTCTAAAATCCAAACAGGAAACAAAACAAAATGGTCAGGAACCTGGAGAAAGGCTTTATGCTGCTTCTGATACCACGGATGGGTACAGTGCCTTTTGATGCTCTGATTTTACCTGACAAATCTCAGACAGATAGCAGATCAGCAGACAGATCTATACAGCTTCAATTATGGTAAAGTAATTCTCTAACTCAGTATTTAGAATGTGTTCCTGTTTAGCAGTACAGGAAGTAGCGCTGTAACCTTCCAGCAGTGTCACACACAGGGGAGAAAAAGAGGAGAGCCTTGTGGTTAGGAAGGAGAGGGGGAAACACCCAGGGAGTGTGGTTTCTGCTGTTCTAGCTCTTCTTTCTGTGGTAGGGAACATTTTGGTTCCTGCTTTTTCAGGCTGTATGGATGTGTGTCTATTGGCTTGGGTGGAGATTGGTCCTTATTATTATGCGTCAGCAAAGGAAGAAACAAAATGTGGGTCATGAAGCATTTGCGCGTCTCCCCCATGCCCCTCCCCCTTTCAGCCAGCAGGAAATTCTAGCACATCCTTTGTAAAGGGTGTTGTTCTCTTAGATCCTGACTGCAGCCCAAGGAATCATCTGAGCAGTTTAGCATTCATTCACCCTGTAAGGTTTCTTCAGGAGAACAGTAATGGGGGGGAGGGGGCATTTTGTGTCTTCCTTTATCCAGTTTTTTTTTTTTTTTTTCCAGTTGTTGAGCGTGTCTTTGTTCCTGACATGAAAGATGTTTGTCTAAAGAGATGAGTTCCCAGGAGGTCTAGAAGTTAATGCTAAAAGCACAGGGAAGGAAGATTTCTCTTTTCTTTTGCTTTCTTTCCTTTCCTTTTTTCCCCCCCCCCCCCCCTCTCTCCAGTTCTCACTACTACTCTCAACAAGTGGATATAGAGTACGTACTTTCATTGCTGAGAATACCACCGGAGCTTGATTCTCTTACCTTATGTACTCTTCCTCTGTGCAAAGGCCTACTTGTAGGATTGATTAGAACAAGCAATTCCTCCAATTACTGCTAGGGCATAGCTGTAGCAGCCTTCTGTGGTATCCTTACTAACCTTTCTAACATCAGATAGTATCCTTATCTCCTGTTCTTCTGTTGATAAGGTGTTTTTTTACAAAGTACTGTGTTGCTTCAGAAGAGTTATTATGGGGACAGGAGACTTTATTCAGAGGTGCTGTCAGCTGTACAAACCCTGCACAACACTTAACCCAAGCATGATATAGATAGAAGAGCAGTGCCCAAACCATTGCGTTGTCATAAAGATTTACATGACAGCCGAAAGATCTTGGCCAGAGAGAGTAAACAGTATATGGTATGTCCAATTCCTAGGCTACTATCCTTTCATATTCTAAAGTAAGCAGAAGCCGATTTAAAATTATATCCACACATAGCAATGTATTTCCCTCAGGAAATCATTTTCTATATAATTAACAAAATTTTCAAAGAAAATAAAATTATTCTGGATCCTGATTTCTTACAGGATCTTTTCTTTCTGAAAATAACTGTTACCCCCTCTGTTCTAATCTACCTCATTTAAGTATCAGCATAGGGCTCTCAGCTTATCCACATCTAATAGATTACATAGTTGATTGGTATCACAGCCTTCAGCCAAGGGAAATATCATAGAAATGAGCACAGTGGATGTTCCCAGTTACATAGCTTGAATTAGAACAATCTCTCTGAGCTATAATTAATTGGTAGAATTCTGACATGAGTAACCCAGAGCCTAGATGGCAGCTAGGTGGTAGTGGTGGTGGTGGTGGTGTGTGTGTGTCCAGGGCAAATATGTCAACCTGCCACCTCTCCACTCTTTAACCTCTGGGCACTAAGTATTTTCAGGGGACCTCACAGTGCCTCTAGCAGCCAATTTAAAAACAACTCTGTTTTCTTCTCAGAGATCCTATAATCCCACAAGTAATTTAAAGTTGAACATTTAAATCTTCCTACAGATAACAATTTTTAGAATATTAAGGACAAAGACCTAATTTATCTAACTCATTAAATAGCATTTTTTCTTCTTTCAATGTTTTCCCCCTCATTGTAGGGACAATGTAGTTCATTGTCAAATATCGCAACATCCAGGAAAGGACAAAGTTGCATATAAAAGTGTTATATACTTTCTGATAAAGCTGCTGATATTTTGGTAGATTTTTTCTGTGTATACTTCATATAGTAAATGGCTCCTCATTGCTATGACAAAATAAAGGTGAAAATCACTTTAGAAGAGGAAAAATGTATCAGGGATGATTGTTTTGAGGGTTTTTCAATTCATGCTCTGGGCTCAGTGAGGCTGAGGTGAGGCTGAATATTATGATGTGAAGCAAATAGCAGCACACCTATGGTAGGAGAGAGAGAGAGAGAGAGAAAGAAGAAGAAGAAGAAGAAGAAGAAGAAGAAGAAGAAGAAGAAGAAGAAGAAGAGGAGGAGGAGGAGGAGGAGGAGGAGGAGGAGGAGGAGGAGGAGGAGGAGGAGGAGGAGGAGGAGGAGGAGGAGAGGAGAGAGGCAGAGAGGCAGAGAGGCAGAGACAGAAATAGAGAGAGACAGAGGGAGAGACAGAGACAGGCAAAGAGAGACACAGAGAGAAAAAGGGAAAGAGAGACTTCAGAGACTTTTCAAAGGCACTCCATGGTGACATAGTTTCTCCAAATTAGGCTTTTTTTTTCTTATATCCCATTCAACTAAGAAGTCACCAATACACTGATGAGTTCAGCACTCCTATTAGCCCAGCACAGCTCAGCATCCCTATCAACGAGATACTAGGACATCAACACAGGAGACTTTGGGGACATTTTGTGTCCAAATAGGTCCTGGACAGGCGAGGTGGTTGAGTGGCTAAGAGTACCCATTGTTTTTGCAGAGGGCCCATGTTTGGTTCCCAGAACCCACATGGTGGCTCACAACCACACATAATTTCAGCTTCTGGAAATACAATGCCTTCTGTGTCCTATGAACTCCAGGCATGCATAGGGTGCATCCACATACATACAGGCAAAATACTCACATCCATAAAATAAGTAAGTTTTAATTTAAAAAACTGCATAGGTCCTGAATGTGTACTGACTTTTGTCACTGTTCCCTGAACAGTACGGTGTGACAACATTCATAGCATCTACACTGTGTTAAGTATACAAGTAACTTAGAAGTAATTTTATGTTTATGTGAGGATGTGCGTAGTTATATGCAATTTCTATAACATTTATATATAAATTATCCAAACAGGTTTTGGAATCAGCTTGGTGTTTTGGAACCAATGCTTTACAGATCCTAAAAGGTAGCTATTATTATACTTATTCATAAAAAGGGTGTAATCCAGATATGAGAGATAGAAGAGATGTAGAGAGGAAAGGTGTGAGGAAGGGCACCTTGGGACTTCCATGAACTTTTGTATGTCATGCTCCATATGTTTAGAAGTTCTCTGAAATCTGTCACTTGGGTTTTTGATGGAGGATTTACTATGTAAGAGTACTTGATTAATGATTGGCTATTGATGATCAACCTAATTATCAGTTTCTCTTTCTTTCCCAAAAATACAGGGCAGAGAGAAGAAGGTCTGGGGAATGGAAGATCCAACCCCTGAACTCTGTGTCTCTTCCTAGCATAAAAATACTGATCTGTAGTTTGTCTTTTTGTTGTTGATGTTTTTTATTGCTCCTTTGATCTTTCCATTCCATAACTTCAAAAATATCTCACTTAGCTTTTAATTATGTGGTCCCAGATTTCTTATCTTTATTGATTTGTGTGTGTGTGTGTGTGTGTGTGTGTGTGTGAATTTGTGCCCATGCACATGCCGCGGAACACCTGTGGAGGTCAGAGAAAAGCTTGTAATAGTTAATCCTATAAACTTATAAGTTTTGGGGCTAGAATTCATGTCATTAGGCTTGGTGGCAAGCATCTTTACCCGTGGAGCTACCTTACTGACCTCATACCAGTTTCGTGTGTCTGTTGTAATCATTATGTCTTGGGTTTCACATTTACTTGTTATCTCTTTAATTCATACAAAATCTGCTTGTTAGCAAACAGGCCCCAGGCAGAAAAACGAATGTTGATGAGACCGTGGGAGATAAGAAAACTGAATGGAGGACACACTGATGGTGTAGCTGTAGTATGTAACTATAGAGACCATGTTGATAAGTTTTAGCCTGAGCAGACAAATGAGCTTCTATCTCCATTCCTTAAAAGTATAATAAGTCCATATCTGATTTCAAGGTGATGAAACAATTTTTTTCTAGACTATCAGAAAACTAATAATTAGGATTAAAGATAGCTGTGTAAATAGTTTTAGGGAATGGCAAAGCCGGTGTCTAGTTCTTAACTATATTGTTAGCTTGTCTTTAGAAGGATAAAAATGGACAGGAACACCAGTTTCCTGGGAGAAGGATAAAAAATGGTATTTGAATGACATTTATTTAAGAGAGAGAGCAGGACCTAGGAGTTAGGAAATTTGAGCAGTGTGTGTACATCTCTCAAGGGGAAACCATGGATTGATGTGTGAGAGCTCAGCCTGAGGCAGAGTGACAAAAAGGAGAAGCCAGGGCAAGCTCTATTGCACAGACAGTTGACACCAGCAAAATTGGTCTCAGAGACTTAATCCTTAGGCATTGATCTGCCATTTTTACAGTAGGATGTAACACCTGACAGGGGGCTCAAGTAACTCTTGGGGTCTGTGGAAGAAACAGCAATAGTTCCTGAAGAAATTGTTGCCTCAGTTAATGAAACCAGGGAGAGAAGATGAGATGGTAGATTAGGGCTTGAAACATTGAAGGCTTGCACTTGATCATGACCCAAAGCCATCTTAATTGTTTCTTCTGGTCATTTTCAAGCAGGTTGCAATATATAGCTGTGGGTGATATTTATGTGATGATTAGACATACAAGTGTCCTTTGAATTCATGCTTTGAAATCTTAACTAAAGAGTGATGGCTGAAAGATTTCAATATCAATTTGTTAATTGATAAATCCAAGACACGAAGCTTCTACACCTTTAATGATATTTGAACCTGTAGCAAGATTTATTTTAGGCAAAGTTAAACAACATTTACCTTGATGTGTGGAAAGAGACCCATCATTGCACAGTATTTTTTCCCCATTTTATTGAAAATAAGAGGCAGGGGATTTTGGAAGGGTTGGATCATGAGGATGGGGCCCTTCTGAGTGTGATTGGTTTCCTTATAAGAGAGATCCCTGAAGAGCTCTCCTCTTTTCTCTTCCACGTGAGGATGTGGGCCTTTGTTAGATGGTTGAATCTGCCGATACCTTCAGGTTGGTCTTTCCAGCCTCCAGAATCTCAACAAAGTAATTTCTGCTTTTTATGCACTCCTCAGTGTCTTAGGTGTTTTGTTAGAGCAGCCTAAGTGTACTAGAGAGTGAATGTTTTCTTTCCCTCATTTGGAGTTTCTGAAAAAGGATTGTTTGGCTTTATTATTGTGAGGAGTACTATTCAGTGACCTAGGTCCCACACTCCTTCCAGCGTATGGGAGTGGCAGGAGCTGTTAATAAAGCTGGATGGGACAGATTAGGCTTGGAATGAATTCCAGGAGAGTCTTGGTTAGGGCTATGATTTAGCCAATAGGACTTTAGGATAACTAGTTTCTCTAAAACCCACTGTAATGACTTGAATGAGAAAGGTCCCCCCTAGGCTCATTTGTTTGAATTCTCAGTCCCCAGTGTGTGGAGCTGTTTGGGAAGATTTAGGAGGGAGGGATGGATTGGAGGTGTGTCACTGGGAGGCAGGCTTTGAGGTTTCTGAGCCACTGGGTTCCCTACCTCCCGCCTTGTGCTTGTGGATCAAGATGTAAGCTGTCAGCTACTGCTCCAGCGCCATCCCTGCATTGATGCTTTTGGCCATGATCGTTATGGATTCTAACCCTCTCTATCTATAAGCCCTCAACAAATTCTCTCTTTTATGAGTTGTCTTGGTTGTCATGCCTTATCACAGCAATAGGAGAGTAATTAAGACTCATACCATATGTACTCAGTTAAATTTGCTTATTTCACATTTCTAGATAATACTCATAACTTTTTAATCTGTCTGAAATAAATTATAAGAATATATTGTATTATCTTATTTCTATATTTATTTTATTTTACTCAGCATGCCTTTCTTTTACAGAATTGTTTATAAAAATCTTTGGTTTTGTTTTTTATCTTTCATTTATTATGAAACATAGCTTCTAGAGTAATTACATCAATTTACTTAATTCTTTTGTCCATCAAATATTTGAATCATGATATTGTAGTACCAGGGAAATGTTAGTGATTTCCCCCCTCCCCCCAAACAGACAGGAGCCAATCTGATGTAACTCACAGAGGGTCTTTATTCTATTTGAGCTAGCTCGGGCTCCTCCAATGCACCACTGTCATGCAGGATGGTTTTGGTGGTGTTGGGAAGCCCCGAATATCTATCCGGGCAAGGCTTTATAGTAAGCAGCAAGCAGGGGGTAAGCGTGCAAGCATCTAATTGGAAAGCTACTGTGGGTTTTTAACATAATTGGCTGGTGCTGGGAGTCATATCATAAATTTAATCTCTGTTCCCCTCTGCATTGAGAGTTGTTAGGCAGCGTTGTAACCTGGGGGTGCAGGTTTGTTGGGAGAATAACCTGGAGACACTGGTCTTGTTGGGGATTAGCCTAGAGACTGGAGCTAGGCTAGTGTTTTGTTGGGGGGCAATTTGGAAACTAATGCTAAGTACCAGCTGTTAATATACCTAAATTTAAACTTAGGTTAGGTTCTCTAAAATGAACTTAAAAGATTTGGCCTCTCAATATAACAGACATTATCTATCCTCACATAAAGTTAACAGTTGAGGTGACACTTGCTTTTCAAGTTTGATTTGTTGACGTCAATAATGCCACCTTTCATTTACACATTGCTTTCTTATTTTGCATCTCTTGCTCAATGATACTTAAAATTATTGCACACGGACAAAAATGAGCTCTGCTCTCAAGTTGTGCTTCCTTGTTTTTAATGCTGTAGCTACTGATGCGCTTGTCTCCAAGCTGGAAGAATACTGTTATCACATGTATGTTAAAGAATTGAAAAGAAGGGCAAAACGATATTATTATATTACAATCTCAAAAAAAAAAAAAAAAAAAAGAATTCCTTTAAGAGTTTATACTCGCTTCAACAGATTGTCACAACAAATGTTGTAATAATTACTTCAAGTCAGGATTGCCTTTTCTGTCCAGAAAGCAAAGCCTGGTTTACTCAGGCATGAAAAAAATGGTTGTATTATCTGACACTTCTGATGTGCTAGTGTGTGCATGACTGCTGTCCTCTGGAGCCCAGCCAGAGGAGTCCCACGGTCAGCAAGCTGCCAGTTGTGTGCTTTACGTGTTAGGCTTCAGCAAAATAGAGCCATTCCTCACACAACCAGTGTTTGCTGAGATCAGCAGAACGGGAAGATGGAGTGTGCTTATGGTTTTTGGCTGTCATATGTTGTGCAGTCACATTGTGACAGTAGGTGGCACTCTAATCCCAGATTTCTGCTTAGACGTATCACGCGTATTAGGTAAGTTGGCAGCACCTCTGGTAAAGTTGGGTGAGTATAACTCAGTGTCTACAGGTACAATGCCAGTGTCTGTAAGAAGCCACCATCAGACGGGACTTGAATGTGTCTTTGTTTGAGCTGTTGGGATCATTCCAGTTTGGAGGCAAACATTTCTTTTATATCTTCTAGAAAACCCCCAACAAAAACTGAAGGACATTTTAGATGAGGTAGAACACAGGCATGCATGAACAAAGTTGAATATTTGTGCATATGGTTATATTGTTTGAAGGGGCCAAGAGACCAGAACAAGGCTTGTGGCCTCTGGAACTCCATGTTTAAACGTCAAAGTAAATGTGATTTTTAGTTAATACATTATGAAAAATAGTATCATTTTGAACAGAGTCATAGATTTCCACTATAGGTCTTCTTAAGAAATGTCAGTGTTTGTTTTCATGCCTCTATTGTTGACACTTGCTCTTCCTAGAGTGTACATTTGGAAGAAGTATGCTGTCTTGTGAGTGATATACCTAAATTGCATTAAGAATTTTGGTTTAATTGTTTCTGAGGCATGTATCCCACAATTATTAAATGTTTCTAAGTTGTACTCAGTTTACATGTAAACTTAAAATCACTTAGGAGATTACATCGGTCTCAAAGTACTACAAACGCTTTAAATTCATTTGGTGATTTATTGGCTGGTCTTTTAAAAGATACCCTTATAAGAAATTAATGGAGTTCAAAAAAATAATACCTCAGCCTTCACAATAACTGGAAGTCATACTTGTTTTTGTCACTGATAATTGTGTTTTCTGGCAGCAATGACAGCTACTTGATTTTTATGAGAACTGAGAAGAGTATTTCTTTTACTTATCTTAATGAAATTATGGCGACAAGAATCTGTGAAATAACCAATATCTTAAGAAAGTAGGATCTTTGTTTCTAGTGTTTAAAAACCGAAATACACTGTGTTCAGGGCAAATGATTTGCAACAAACAATTGTTGTAAATTGCTACATTTAAAAAATTTTGAGTGACTTATTCTGCCATCTTATGGATATTTCAGAATATTCATTGAGAATGACCTGCAACCTTAGGGCAAAGGAAGCTGGCTGGCATCTGTGCAAGGGAAGATGATATGTATTTTCTGATTCCTGTAAGTGTCCAGTTGCTGACACTTTGTGATTCACAACTTTGTTTGTGGTTTGCTCGTATTTAGTACCTTGGGCAATAGTTTCCCTCATTCATTATATATGTCAGGTAGGACAGTAGAGTGGCCCAGAGAGAAACACTTGCTAAATTGTACTAGAAAAGACAAAAGTATTTCTTTCCTAAAATATTCTTTTTTCCCTTTTATAAGTGCTACTGGTGGTGTAGTTGATATTCTTATGATACTGCATTTACCCTCATGTCTCCCTGTATTGGAAGTAAACACACTTTTTCTTTAAAAATGTATCTCTTCTATTCATTCTTTATAAAGTCTTTGGAAACCATGGTTAAGTTCCCACTGTTGTAGGATGTATGTATTACTACTTTCTGTTTCAGCAACCGAAGAGTGGCGATATTTGTCAAGAATGGCATATTAGTTTAGGATAAAAATTAGGCTATAATACATATGATGCTTGAAATGATTAAATACCTATTAGCCGATATTATTTTACATACTTCATGTTCGTTCTATATTGTTTGCTTGAAATATTATAACAGCATTGTGTTAAAATAATTTCAGATTCACAATGCAAATGAGATGCATAATTCTAACCCAGTAGCATCTATTCTTAATCAACTCTCCAACATGGACATATATTTTACAGGTAAAGAAGCCTTTATGAGATCAGAAAAATCTAGCTAATCTTAATGTAGAGGACTGGAACATATTCTCATGTTATTTATGTATCCAATTATAGACTTTTTTTTTTTTTTTTTTTTGCATAAGGGAAGCCTCTTAATGCAGCTGATTCTTACAGATACTGCCACACATGTGCAGGACAACAACTGAAGTATTCTTGCTACAGAAAGAAAATGTTAACAAAGTATTTTAGCTACTTTTCTCCTTGCTGTAACAAAATACCTAACAAAAATAAGGAGCTTATTTGGCTCATGGTGTGAAGGTTCAGTCTATCATGGTGGGGGGGAGGGGCCGCATGGTAACAAGGGAGTGACGCAGCTCTTCACGCTGTGCAGTCTCGAAGCAGGAAGACAAATACTTATGTTCAGCTCATTCCTTTTTGTTTTATTCAGTCCAAGACACTAGTTCATGGAATGGCACTGCCTACATTTAGGGTATGTCTTACCTCTTTAGTTAACTCAACCTAGAAACCACTCATAGACATGCCCAGAGATGTGTCTCCTAGGTGATTCTGGATCCCATTAAGTTACAATATAAGCTATCACATAGGAAAAGTCATCTGTAATAGAATATGTCCTGCTGGGGTTTTCCTGGACACCCAGAGCCTGAGGCCATTTACCTTGTCTTGATTCTATGCTTGTATCTGGTGGGCATAAATGATTAGGGCTTCCTTCAATGTCTAGGACTTGGATTGCACATTCCCATGTACTCCTCCATCCCAATAACTCAGTTATAGGCATCTACTACACTGATTCCTTTTTATCCAGTTTTTTAGAAGATTCTTGCACTAAAGAACCCCCCTTTCTTCTTTAGATGGGAAATGTGAATTTTTCTCTTCTTTGCTATGAACCACATATGTTTCTTTTAAAGTGTGATTGCATTTGAGTACTACCTGGATATCTGTACCCTCTGAGATGTCCTATTATCATGAGCAGGGCTTCCTACTTCTACACTGGTGTAGGATTACACGAAGTTTCAATTTTGGTGACAATTTCTTTTAAACAAGGTTTACTCTTTGTGAGGATAATATTGTCCTCACAATATTTTGCAAAATATATTGCACCTGTGAACTCTAGAGTGTTGCAAAACTTACCTCTGTTTTTAATATTTATTAATTTGGTTCTTGCTAAAAGAACTGAGTGTATATGTGTGTGTGTTCCTATATTCATGCATGTGTATGTGCATGCATGTATGTGTATGTTTGTGTGTGTGTGTGTGTGTGTGTGTGGCCTTAACTGGTATTTGTAACTACCTTCACTACCATTTTGTATTTCCTCCACCCTCAGCAAGTAACCCAACAGATTGTGGCTCTTTCCCTGAATGAGTAGCACTTAGCTTCGTGTTGCCCTTACTGGAGCCCCACGTTGGGCGCCAAACTGTTGCAGCCCTTACTGCCCGTTCCGGTCCGAGGTTCAGGGTCTAGCGAGAGAGAGAGAGTGGGGATAAAGGGGAAGAGACTCGAAGAATGGAGACAAGACAGAGATTCTGATCAAGTCTCGTTTATTGAAGGGAATTCTGAGCTATTTATAGGCTTTTGCCACGTGCCTTGTAGGCACGTGGATACCACGTGCCTTGCAGGTGTTGATATGACGTAAGCCTTACAGGCATCTATAGCGTGGACAGCACGTGCACTACAATGCCTTGCAGGCGTAGATAGCACGTGTGCCTTACAGGCATGTATGGCGTAGATAGCACGTGGACAGCACGTGAACTGCAATGCCTTGCAGGCGTGACTACCTTGCAGCTGGGGCCAGTAAACAGCAACACAAAATATGTGGGATATCAGAGTGTGCTTCAGCTGTTGTAGGCTATTGAAAACCAAATCTTTTGTCAGGGTATATGGTTCCAGATGGCTGCAAAGTTGATCTAGCCGCTTTCTGCTAAAGTCGGCTCCCAACAGCTTCGTTTCTTTTTTTTTTTTTCTTTTTTTTTTTTATTAGATCTTTCATTTACACTTCAGATGCCATCCCCTTTCCCCATTCCCCCCCTTAGAAAACCCCTATCCCATGCCCCCTTTTCCTTTTTGCATTTATACATTTTTAAAAAAAATGTTAATCATAGGCTTTATAAGTTTGGTATTGTTCAATCAGAGGTGTAACCCACTACCCAACCTAGATATATCTACTATCTTTGACTGGTGGAGATACATGAACATCTGCTTCCCTGTCTCCCCCCTCTATCTCTCTTTCATCACCTAGCTTCTCCTCTCCTTCTTCTTCTCCTCTTCTTACTCCTTTTCTTCCTCTCAGTACTCCTCCCACCTTAGCTCCTCCTACACATCACCCTTCCTGTTAAAAGGAAACTTTTCTCTCAAAATACAATTAGAGCATAATTATGCCAATTTGTACCAGTGAGGTACAAGATAGTCCTAATACCCAGTCCATCCTTTTGTTGACCTACCAACACCTCTGTCATCTCTCCTAACTAAAACATTTAGTTCTGAACCTGGCTTAGGATGAATGTCAGCTGACGACCATATACTCAGATCTTTTCTCTCAAGGTAAATAGCTATAAGTTTTCAACCCCGTCAGAAATCCAGAATGACTGAGTTGACTATAATTGTGGGAAGCACAAAGCATAGCTTCTAAAACTTAGCCAATTTATAGAGACCTCTGAACACCTGGACACTCGCTCTACTTCAAAACGTTGGAGCATCTGTTCTTCTGCCTTCTGGCCCAGGATCATCTGACAGACCTTAGTGCTGCAGAATTATTAAGGGCTGATTACTCTGTCTAGGTAGATATAATCAGTCGACTATTCTGCAAGTGTGTCCTTTTCTGGACAGTAATTTGTCTGTAGAAGGAAAGTGGCAATTCTTGCCTAGTGGCTGTCTCACCAAAACTGGAGTAACTCCAAGGATGCTCAATTTCTTCTTAGAATTTAACATAGGAAGCTGTCCGGAGCAGACAGGTCTCTAATGAAAATGAACATTAATACTGAAATGTTTGTCATGTCAATTCTAAGGATTTCTGATGTTTTGAAAACCAGCTATCCATGAAGTGGTGCTGGCTCAACTGGAGGTCAACATGTAGAAGAATGCAAATTAATCCATTCTTATCCCCTTGCACAAAGCTCAACTCCAAGTGGATAAAGGACCTTCACATAAAGCCAGGTACACTGAAAATATTAGAAGAGAAGTTGGGGAAGACCCTCGAATACCTAGGCACAGGGGAAAAGTTCCTGAACAGAACACCAATGGCTTATGCTCTAAGATCAAGAATCGACAAATGGGACCTCATCAAATTGCAAAGCTTCTGTAAGGCAAAGGACACTGTCAACAAGACAAAACGGCAACCAACAGATTGGGAAAAGATCATTACCAATCCTACATCTGATAGGGGGCTAATATCGAATATTTACAAAGAACTCAAGAAATTAGACGCCAAACAACAAAATAACCCCATTAAAAAATGGGGTACAGAGCTAAACAAAGAATTCTCAACTGAGGAAACTTGAATGGCCGAGAAGCTTCGTTTCTGATGGGTCTGTGCCCTTGTTATCCTGCCTAGATTAGGTTGTAGTTTTTCAGTGACTTTAAACAAAGGGCATGGTAGCACTAAGAGATGCTTTAAAGGATCTCCTGCACTCAAGACATAGTCTTTTTTTTCCCTCCATTGTGGAGAGGCAATCCAATTTCCCCTTGGTAATCTAGATCAATCATCTCTCCTATCACTGTTATGTGTTTCTTAACCTGTTAGCTTAAGGGCATCATAAGCCCAAAGAGGCCAGAGAGAAGTCTGATCTTTCAGTTCAGTGAATGTTTGTTGTGGCTTCTGGCAGGAGTGTTCCCCATTTTGGTTTACTTCTAGACCAGCAGAATTTAAGTTTGTGGGAAGAGAAACAGGAAGCAAAAAATTACTAGTAGGTCACTAGGGTCGATAGTGAGTGGAACTAGTCTCTATTCCATCTCCTGATTCCGGAACCCTTGGATGCAGGCTATTGGAGAACCTGTATTTTATAGTGGACACTGATTTAAAGCATATATCTCCTTTTGAAAAGCCCTGCTCCAAACCTCCAGGCTTCAACCACCTAATTGTCACTGTAACTCTGTTTTCAAAAAGCCATTTCATCCTTCTATCAGGCCAGCTGCTTCAGGATCGTGGAAATATGATAAAGCCAGTAGGTTCCATGATCATGGGCCCACTGCTGCACTTCTCTGGCTGTGAAGTGATTTCCTTGGCATACCATAGTGGTATATAAGTCATTCTGTAAGTCCATGGATGGTGGTTTTGACAGAAGTATTCTGTGCAGAAAAATGAAATCTATAACCAGAAAAAGTATCCTAGTAAGGACAAAGTATTGTCCTTTCTATGGAAGAAGTGGTCCAACATAGTCAACCTACAACTAGCGTCACTGGGTGGTTATCTCAGGGAGAATGGTGCCATATCTTGGGCTCAGTGTTGTTCTCTGCAGACCAGGCACTCATTAGCAGCTACAGACAGACCAGTCTTGGTGAATAGCATTCCATGCATAATTCCCATCTCAATCACCACACCCCCTTTTTTTCACTTTGTTGGCAAATTGGAAATCCTATTCCAGATTCTTAAAAAATTTATCCTTATACTTCTATTGCTCTAGAACTAGTTCTGTAACAAAATCCACATTAATTAGGGTCATCTAGAGGAACAGAATTAATAGAATGAATATGTATCACATATTCATATATTTTATTATGTATGTTTTATTATATATGTTTATATATATGGGATTTATAGGAAAGGCTTATGGGATGTGGTCAAACTAATCCGACAATGACTGTCTATTAGTGGAAAGTCTAAGATTCGAGTAGTTGTTCACTTCATGCGACCAGATGTTTTAGTTAGTTTTCAGCACACACTGGCATCTAGAGGTAAGTTCTAATGCCAGTGAAGAAAACAATCTTCCCATCTTAAAAGGTCTGGGATAAAGATACATTTCCCCACCTCAAAAGACACAGATTAAAAGTGGATTTGACCACTTCAAATGATTTAATTAAGAAAAGTAAATCCCTCACATGTGCTCCGGACCACTTGGGTTTAGTTCATTCCAGGTATAGTCAAGATGATGACCAAAGATAACCATCACAGTCAGAGTGTAACATAGATGCAACATTACATAATCATATGGGGGGGGGGATAACATTTTAGGTATCTCACCTAATATGTCATAGCAAGAAAAGAAATAGAAAAAGGAAACTGTTTCCTCCAGGGCTATATTGTTTTTAGTTACTAATTGGCCATGTTCTTCTGCATAGGATGAAGCTTTGTGGAGACAGCCCAGCTGAAGAGAAATTGGATCTAACTTGTTTCAATAAGTGAACATGGTATCTTTGGATGAAAACTTGTTACTGTCAAATTGACCAGAAAATTATTTGGTTTCTTTGAGAAGACAATGATAATAGGTTTGCTGTGCAACAAATTACCTATTTTTCCCCCAGATAAATGAATTTCCTGAAAGATATGAGCTTTCTAATCATTCATTTATTCACTCACCTATTGCTTATTCAACTTTATAACCCATCAATGCTTGTTGAACACTTACTTTGCCTCAGGCATTCTGCTAATTATGTATGATCATTAAAAACAAAGTGGAAAATCCCAAATATGGCAGATCAGCACATGCATTTGTGAAATGCAGGGCTGGGTGTGGTGGCTCAAGTCAAGACTGTAATCCTAGGTTTTAGGAGGCTGAGGGGAGAGATTTGCTGTGGGTAAATTTAGAGTTGGGCTGTGTGTCAAGGCCATACTGCAGAAGGGAGGAAGGGAGGAAGGAAGAAAGGAAGGAAGGAAGGAAGGAAGGAAGGAAGGAAGGAAGGAAGGAAGGGAGGGAGAAAAACTCAAATGTTGTGCTGGCTAGTCTTCTGTCAACTAGACACACAAACTAGACTTATCTGGAAGGAGCAAATCTTAACTGAAAAAAATGCCTCCCAAGGTCTGTATTGGTGAAGGAGTAAACCTCTTTCTAGTAAAGTCCCAGGGTTGATCATTCATCCATTACCATGGTCTCTTTAGCCAGCAATACTTATCTTGCTCCTTTTAGGCTTCAGAACACTGAGTGTCTATCCAGTTCCTTGTGGGTTTTATTCCCTTTTCGATGGCTGTAAATTTCTGACCCTTTTCTCACTTTTTGGTTTCAAGTTTTCCTTTAACTAATTGAAGCAATCGAGGCTATGAATGAGAATATTATTCAGGTTTAAGGTCTACATGGATCTTTGACTTTGTTAGAAAATAAATATAGTATCCTTGGTATTGTGAATGCAATATTATAGAAACTGAGAATTCTATTAAATTCTTCTGAAGAATTTTGATATTTTCAGTTTTGGAGAATCAGTCTGGTCTAAGCCTAAAAAGTTGATATTTTTGCTAATAGTATTTATCTCAGCTCTGTTCGATACATGTATAATGTTTATCTAACTTGTACATAAACATGGTACAGGAGTCAATGTATTAAAATAAATTATGTCTTTTTAAACGTGAGCTGGCCCACGTTTGGGGGCCAAAATGTCTCGGACTGTTCTGTCAGTGTTGGAACCTGCACTGCCAAAAGCCTTGGGGGGCTAAACTGTTAGAGCCTGCACTGCCCCAAGCTGTTCCTGTCCACAGGTCGGGGTTCAGCAAGAGAGAGAGTGAGGATGGATGCGAAGAATGGAGACCAGGCAGAGTGTGATTTAATCCCATTTATTCTTCAGTCTATCTTCTTCTCTCCAAGCCCCAAGTCTTGAGTTCCTAGTCCCTAGTGCCTCCAAGTTCCAAGTTACTTCTTCCAAGTGCTAAGTGCCTAATGTCTAATTTCAAGTTCTTCCTCCAAGTGCCAAATGCCTAATACCTAATAATTCTTTTTCCTCAATGCCTAATTCCTACTCCAAGTTGTACTCTCTAAAGTGTCTGATTCTCTGTTCTCCAAATTGTTCTGAACTCTCCTGTCTGCCTCTCGCCTTTTATATGTCTCATTTCTAAGCCACGCCTCTAAGTCACATTTTTAATCATGCCCTTAGGTCTTGTCTCTAAATCTGATCTCTAAGTCACACCCTTAAGTCACACACCTTTAAGTCTCACACACCCAAGGGAAAATCCTGGGTATCTAAAGCAAGATGTTATCAGAGTGTACTCAACTGTTGTAGGCTATTGTAATCAAATCTCTTGCCAGGGTATATGGCTCAAGATGGCTGCAAGGATGGTAGCCGCCTTCTGTTGGCTCCCCACAGTAGTTGCCTGCAGATACACCAGAAGAGGGTATCAGATCTCCTTACAGATGGTTGTGAGCCACCATGTGGGGCTGGGAATTGAACTCAGGACCTCTGGAAGAGCAGCCAGTGCTATTAACTGCTGAGCCATCTCTCCAGCCCAGGAGTCATGGGATACTCACGGTATACATTTTATAGGAGCCAACCAGAGAAAAAAATCAAAGTTTTAAGTAGAATTTAGTGCTTTGTCTTCAGATATTTCTTCAACTGGAATTCTTCCCTTACCTAACAGTGGCTTTTTACCCAGGATTCTGCTGGCTTGTCCAGAAAGGCATCCAGTTCACTTTGAGTTTTCATTGCTCCATGTCATACTTAATTCAACCAGTAACCATAAAAATGAAATTCATGTAAAACTCTTATTTCTTCCAAGTGATTTTTTCTTTCCTCCTTTCATTTCCCTTCCTCCTATTATATATGTACCTTTTTCCTCTTCCTCTACTTCTCCTCATCCATTTTCTTCTCCTCCCCCCCTTCCTCTCCTCCTCCTTCTTCTGATAGAGTCTCTTATTTTATATAGCTTAGGCTGGTCTTGAACTTCTGCACCTCCTCCTGCTGCCTTCCCAAGTTCTGGGATTACAGGAGTCAAACATTCAAGTGAAGTGAGTCTTTAAATATCTTTCCTTTTGCAAGAAGCTCATGGTTGTTATCTCTGAGATGTGTGAATCTGGTGTGAATTCACCCAGAGGCCCTCCTTTCCCCAGGATGGCCTCAGTCCTTACTCAGGTAGCCTGAGAATACTTGCATGGTTTCTTAATATGCCGAAACAAAATCAAGTTGTGCTGAAAACCAAGGCCAAATCAAATCAGTAAGAGACTGAACGTGGTAGTCATTCAGGGCTATGTAGTGAGACCTAACTCTGAAAGGAAATGAAACGAAGTGAAGTGAAGTGAAGCAAAACCAAAGGAAAACCAAAATCAAAAACACCCTCTGCAAAGAAAAAAATAAACTTTGTCGATATTTGGAATGGAGCACGTTTTATGATGATTAAGGGGCTAGGAGCGAACATCTCATATAGAGTTAAATAATGCATAGTAAGCACCATTAAAGGGACTGGG
This sequence comes from Arvicanthis niloticus, assembly GCF_011762505.2. Taxonomy (NCBI): domain Eukaryota; kingdom Metazoa; phylum Chordata; class Mammalia; order Rodentia; family Muridae; genus Arvicanthis; species Arvicanthis niloticus. Next base: position 91,881,443 of record NC_047662.1, read on the forward strand.
GAACACACGCATATTCTACATTCTTTATAATTGATTACAGCTGATTGAAAGTATAAACTACGATTCCCCATCTCCTTGTTCAGACACAGCTCAGGAATACTGTGAAATGCTCTTATTCACAAGAATCAGAGTGGCCGAAGGGGACAACTTGATGGACTAGGTGATCTTAACTTCAGCAATACACATTATATTTTAAGGTGTGCTACCTGTCATGTAGCATCTTTTAACATCACTTTCATTAATGCCCACGCTGTTCATGTATGTGCTGCCTTCATTGATGTGCCCACACAGCTCCACAGTCTTTAGGCTGGCCATGATAGGATCAAACATGGCCTGCAGACTCCAGAGAGAAGCCAACTGGCCCTTTTGAAGGTATGGGTTTGGGTGATACTTTCTTGTGTTAAGAGGATTGTCATACTTTTACATGGGCTTGGCAGGTGGGAATCTTTTTAAGATCTTTTTAATTTTCAAGGCATACCTACCATATAATAATTTGATTGCTGTTCATGCTAGTGGGGACTGCCAGAGATTTGCTGGTGGCCTTCAATGTTACAGGCCATAACTACAAATGTGAAAATGTCACTTGGAAGTGAGACTATTGTGGTGGGTGATTTTCCTTTTTGTTTAAATACTAGGACAAAAGCAATCACAATCAGAGGAGTCGTCCTCTACTCCTTTCTGTGAACACTTTCCCCTTTCTAGGTGACTTTGCAGGTAGGAGCATCATTTGCCTAAGGAAGGCATTTTGTTCTGGCCCAAGAGTCTGAGTCATGCATGGAAGATCAGGGGCCAAATGACTTCAGTTAAAATAAAAACATTAAACATTTTTGAGTGACCTTCCTGCCTACAGTGTAGGAGCCACAAGATAACATTTAAAAATAGCTGCATGTCTCTGTGGGATTCTACCTCGGCTGTCAAACAGAACTGTAGATAAATAAATTATCTTGTTGAATGGATGATTTGTGACCCGTTTTATGGGTTTGGTGTGAGATTTATCTGTATCAGTTAGTTGCTAGCTGATGGCTCTGCCTCTTCATGAGACATGCATCCATATCAAACGTAGTTCTGACATCGATTCTGGAAAGAACTCTTATCAAATTCAAGTTTCATTAAACCATACAAGCTTATAAAGCAAGTAGTAAGAGGTGGGCAGGCCAAAGCCTACCACTGTTGGTGTGGTCATAACTGGACTTTGATTGAACAGAGAGCAAGCTAATCCTACTCTTAGCTGGCCAGATGCTCAAAGCTGTTGAGGAACCTCAGCTGTCTGGTTTTGGTAGGAAGACAGGACATCAAGTAGAGTTTCTTTTCTTGTAATTTCTCTGAAATGTTTGTTTCTATTTGGAACTGCAGTCAGAAAACAATTATGCTATGCAGATGTTAAGGTCATACATTTGGCTTTCCACATTCTTGAGGTGCTTGTTGCCAAATAACTTTACTTGCAAAATTTTTTTATGTGATCCTGTACCTTGGAATAAAGGTAATATGTGTGGAGGCCATTATTTGTATATTTCTTTGATGAGAAAATAATTCCTTTAAGGGAAGTGCTTTTAAATGTTTGACCATTCAAAAGAGCTCTGTGTCAAATACCATTACATTGAAAAGCTGTCCTGTATCCATGCTTTTCTTTCTAAGATAAAGGCTCATTAGTTGTCTTGGTAAACAGAAGAAAAAGATTGGGACTACGGATAGTCCATGACAAATAGTTTTCCTGTAGGACTTGGTATTATGGACAATTTACACATTATCCTTTGAAGCATTATTGTTTTTCTTTTGTTTTCATTGATTTATTTACTTATTCACTTTATATTCTGATAGCAATCCTCCCTCTCCTCTCAGTCTCCCCAGCCCCTCCTCCTCCTTTCTCCTCTGAGAAGGGGGAGGCCCCTCTGGGTACCAACCCACCCTGGCACAAGTCACTGAAGGACTAGGCAATCCTCTCTCACTGGGGCCAGACAAAGCAGCCCAGTTAGGAGAACAGAATTCATAGGCAGGCAACAGAGTCAGGGACAACCCCTCCCCCCTAGTTGTTAGGCGACCCGTATGAAGACCAAAGCTGTACATCTGCTATGCATGTGTAGGGGATCTAGGTCTAGCCCATGTAGAAACAGTATTTTTTTAATATTTATCTGTTTCAATGATTTGTGTGAAATCATCATAGTATATCTCTTTAGTGGATATTTAAAATTATAGTATTTTTGAAGAATTTTCAATTATATTTTAATATTTATGTTTTTATAATTAATTAAACAAGTAAAAGAAAAATTAAAACAACATTCATCATTTTGTTTACAAAACCAAAACTGAAACCAGAAGGACTTCTTAAAAAAAAGTGTTAAAAAATTAACCATATCTTTTCTGAGATTTCTAAATTTTTTATATAAATATAAATTTATATCAATAAAACAGAAGCATAATTCAAAGAAGAGAAAAATGAGGCAGATCCATAAATAAGAACTATTAAGTCAGCAAAACCAACTCATTCTGCTTATTTACTTACACGTACGTGTGTGTGTGTGTGTAGCACCTTTATCCACTGAGCCATTTTATTGGTTTAAAAACCTTATTTTAAATGGTTGTGCAACGTAATTGAGTTTATAGCAAGTCGACATTAACATTTATTTGTAGTGTATATACATTAAGAATTTTCTACATTTTAATTTATGAGAGATAGAAAAGTATATTTTAAAATAAAACTTGTGGGGCACATATGGATGAATAATTTGGTTTTACATGATTAACCTCTATGTTTCAGCTTTAATGTGACAGTTTGAGAAAATAATGAGTAAGACAATTTCATGACTTTGATCTGCTCTGATTTGATGGCTCTAGAGAATTTATTTAAGTGGCACTGTGTAGAATTTAGGTGGAAATAAGGAAAGAAAAATGATTGATGAAACCTATGTTCTTAGGCTCCAGCTTTAAAAGCCCCAATTTATTTATTTTAATTATGTGCATGTATGTTTACCTGTGTGCATGCATATGCAGGTGCGTGTGGAGACCAGATGAAGGCATCAGACCCCTGGAGGTGGGGTTGTGAGTCACCTGTCATGGGTGTTGGGAACAAACTGTGAAGGAGCAGCAAGAGCTCTTAACCACTGAGCTAACCCTTTTGCCACATACTTTTTTTTGTCAATAGTATTTTTCTTAATAAAGGTCATAACACTTTAACACTATGGTCTTTAGAAACAAGCTTAGCCATGCATTGGCTGGAATCAACATAGTAGCTGAGGAGCAATTTCTTGTTATCAAAGATGGTCAGTGATCTTCACTGACAGGGATTCTTAGTTTTGATTTGTCTTCTCCTCAGAGTAGCTGTGGTTTTTCTCTGATTCTGCAAAACTTTGGTTAAGTCTGCTTTACTTGGTTCTGTCTGCAGCACCCAAGTTATTAAATTGTGCTCATTATTTGGATGAAGCAGCTCAAGTAAGAGGGAACACTGTATCGGTGGTGACTGGGTGGTGGAAGTGTGTGAGTCCTGGATCACAAAGATATGTAGATGGCTCCGGGAGTGCGAATGGGTGAAGCTTTCATACTCACTAATCTCTGTGATGTACTTCTGCTCAGATGAACTCTTCAGGTAGTCTGATACTATGAAATAGGATAAATTGCGAATTTTCTTGTAAAAATTACTAAAAAGACTAAATTGATGGATAACATAGTTTCTACTGACAAGTTAATATTTTCTAAGTTTATCGTTTCAAAATATAACCAACATTTCAATTTACAAGTTGAAGTTTGTATAGTTTTTAGATTAGTCATACAGTGAAATGAAATTTTCTTCTGTTACTAATTTATGAATTAAGTGACCTAACATGTAAATAAATAATAAAAAAAAACCCTTTGAAATAATGTCAGGAAAGCCATGGAATATGATTGTTACAAATAACCAAGTATTAGTACCACTTAATTTTTTTAGTATAAAATAAAGTTTATTTAGAGCATGGGGAGAGAGGTAAGGGGATAGTAGAGACAGAGAAAGGCAGAGAGAGAGGGAGAAAGAGAGTAGAGGGTAAGGTAAGCTAGGTCTTGAAATCTTTTGATTGGTTGTTAAAGATATAGCTAATTGACTTAGTCTAATTAAGTCTTTGGGGTATTGCTCTTGAAGTTCCAAAAACTTTTGTGCATCTTTACCCTGAAGCAATTTAAAATTATGGCTTAAAAAAAACCTGCACTATTCCCCAAGAGCAAGAAGTGTTTAAATTACTTGACTGAGTCTAAAGAAGATTCTTTGGAGACTTTCCTGAGCCTTACAGTGAGCAGTGTGGAATGTGCTGTGGTCTTCAACTGAGCTGCCCAATATTAAAATGTGCACCATTTGAGTTTCAAGTAGCAACAGCAAACTATATTCCCCTTGGCAGGATATTAGACTGTCCTAGAAATGTTTGAAGTAATTCAGAAATGTCTTTTGTAAATTATCTGTGCCAACGTTTTCCAGGTAAATTGTCTTGTTACATCAAAGCTCTCCCAGCCGTAACTGCTTCTGTAGGAAGATATCAGACTCATGGGAAACTCTGCAGAATAGATTGGAAGTAGAGATCATGGGAAGATAGTCTACTACTTGTTGCAAGCAACAACAGGTAAGTTGAGCCTCTCTCAGAACATGCCAATCATTAACAAGAGAGGATGTCTTATGAACTGAGTTGAAATAAATCCTGAGCTGTAAGGATGGAGCACTTCTTACCAGGAAATGTGTCTATTAAATAGGAATAAAAAAAAAAAAAACCTTCAGGAGAACTTTCTTGAATGTAGTTAAAATGGAGAAAAAAAGTTTACCATTTCAAAATCCTGTTGTTTGAACACTGAACACTGAAATCAAATAGATATTTGAGGCTATAATTTCTAACTGGAATAGACATTGCTTTGGTCAAAATAGTTACCTGGTTTTTACTTCGTTACAACTGTCTATGGATGTAAGCATTCCCTCTCCTTTTGTTCCAATGAAATTGTTGAACATTTGCTATTGACTTTGTTCTCTTGAGCCAATGTAAAGTGGGATGTTGTATTAAAGGTCAATGTTTACAGTGATTACCTCACAGCAACAATTCAGTGTTGTTTGGTTTGGATTTGAAATAGACTGTCAACCAAGAATGGACAGCATTTTGCCTTGAACTCTGGTTTGTATCACCTACCTGAGAGAGCAACTTAGGAGGTCTCATTTTGTTCTTCAATACATCTTTGAATTTGGCTGTGTGTAGGTAGGGACTTAGGGAGAAAGGGAGAGGAGCACTGACGTATTAACAGGAAACATTTTGACTTATGTTTACATGAGTGTTGGAGGAATGATGTCAAATGGAGATGTGATACTTCTGGAAACATCATAAGTTAGATTTTAGATGAATAAACTTAAGTAGCTTCCATTAAAAAAAATTCAGCCTGTGAGCTTTTTATCTGAAAATGGTGTGGAATTTTTTTTTTAATAATCGTATAACACTATTCACTGCTAACTAAGCCCTTTGGTAGACTTTGTATCCATCTCAACTCATAGATGTGATGTATGTTTAATTCATTAAGAGGGAACAAGACATCTAATTGATAAGCTTTGAAGATATTCTTTTAGTAGGGAGGTACTAGAAAATGTAAAATAATTCAAAAACAAAAGTTGACTGTAGATGAAGGAAACCAAAATAACTCTCACCATGTGCTATAAGCTTCCTATGTGTAGTACTTTATCTTATCAAGAACCTGATAGTAAGACTGTTAAAATTATTGTGTTTAGATGACGGTATCAAAACTAAGGGAAGAAAATTATCCAACGTCACAAAGCTCAGAAACTGTCAAGTTAACATTTGAATGCATACTCTTTTATGTAGACAAAATCGACTTGACTTTGTAACAAATTGAATGGTGGCAATGGTTAGAAGAATAAGTCTCACAGTGAGATTACCTTTCAGATATCATGTGCTAGGGAATTGAGATTTGGGAGACTTTGCTTATAAAACATAGCTTCAAAAGCATCTGAGATGCAGACAGAGAAGAACTGTTTAGCTTATAAAACAGTCTCAAAGTAGATCGGATGAAGCCGATTGAGATTAAGGACAAAATAGAAAAAAAAAAATTACCCTAATTATGTCCAGAAGCCATTAGAAGTAGTTGAAAGGTGGTTGAAGTAGGTCAAAAGATTCCATTTGGTTCTTAAACTTGTGTCAAGTTTGTGAATAGGAGAAACATCTGTTGTGTGCCTTTTTGTTTCCAGAAATTGTTTTATAAATTAGTTGGAGTACTGCCAATGAATTCTCTGTTCATGTACAAAAATGTCACTGGAGTCTCTCTGTGTGTATGTGTTAGTATGTGATGGAGGCAGAAAGGGTCATGTCTCTAAGGATAATTCGAAAAAATGGCCTGTGACTTCCCCATGAAGGACTCTGGAGGCAAGAGCCAGCACACCTGTGGTATTTTTTTTCCCCCCAGCGGGTACTTTTGATGAACCACTCAGTGAGAAAGGTCATGAAACTTTCCTGTCAGCGAATGTCTTTGTAGTTGCAGGCTTTCATTTGGATTCCTTCAGATTAGACCTGGGTAGCTATCAATTAAAAGATGTTTGCTTTAGAAAATGAGAAAATAAGCCATAGGCTAGAAAGCAATATAGGTAAATCACAAATATGACAAAAGACTAGGCCTCCCCCGCCTCCTTGAGTGCGCGTACTTGCGTGTGTGTGTGTGTGTGTGTGTGTGTGTGTGTGTGTGTGTGTGTGTGCGCGCGCGCGCGCGCGCGCGCGCGCACGCGTGTGAAGAACTATGAAAACTCAACAGCAAAAATTTTAAATAATAAAAACATGCAAACTGTTTATAAAAAATGTATATAAGCAGGGTAAAAAAAGAATAAGGAAAGTGCTCATTGTGGATTTTATTAAAAATAAAATGAGATGTCTCTATATACCCATTGAAATGAATTAGAAGCCACTGCTAGCAATACTGAGTGTTGATCGAAATAAAAGCAACTGAGACTTTTACATACTCTTGCTTGGAACGCACACACAATACAGCCACATTTGAGAACTATCAATTTACTGCCAACTATACTATGAACTTTCTATGAAATTAGTGTCCCACTACGGGATCTTGACTCTAGAAGCTTAGAAGTTTAGGGTCACACAAATATCAAAGCTTAAATATTTATGGCAACTGTCCCCGAATGGCGACAATTCAAATGCCCTTCCAAGGAGAGCTGGGTAGATAATTTTAGTATCTCTATGCAATAAAAAGCTACTCTTACAGCTTGAATACATCTTAGAGGACTTTAGTAAATAAAAGAAGACCAACATGGTTTTATTTTTATGAGATTCTGAAAAGCTGAAACTTTTCATAAAATATCTCTATGTTTAACAGGTTTTAGAACAGGCTGAGCAGGTTACTAAAAACGGGGTATTGTAGAAGGGTCAGGTTATGGACCTATGACTTGGTCATGGTGAAATTACATGCATCTATATGTGCTTTAAATTTCTCAATTCAACATTAAAAGATTAAACTTCAATTTTCTGCACAATGCTTAACTGTATTTAAAAATGAAAAGAATGCTTCTATCTTCTATTCTGAAGTGCTTCCCACTGAGACATTTACATTTTGACAAGAAAATTTCCTATTATTAGGTTCTCTTGAATTGAATCTGTTTTTTTGAGTAAATATGCTCTGTGTGTGGTTATGTTCATTTGTGGCTTTGTCCCTACAGAATCATATGCATCTTTTGATATTTTTGTACTTAGGGGCTATAGTTGAGTTCTTCTGGTGAACCCAATCTCTGCTTTTTAAAATAACAAAACATTTCTGTGATATAACACATTCTGTATCGCCTCTATGCTCTCTCTCTCTCTCTCTCTCTCTCTCTCTCTCTCTCTCTCTCTCTCACACACACACACACACACACCTCAGTTAAGTGGGAGCCTCAGGAAGGGAGGCTTGAGTTTGAGCCTAGGGTTTGACATAAGTTACGTTAGGTCCATCATCTTTAAAATGGTAATGTTCTGATGTTTACATGACAGTTTATTAAAAAACCAGCCACAGAGTTCTTAGCTCAGAATTTATGATCAATATGATAACTTATCTCTTATTCCTACATTGCTTATTTTATTTTTCTCTTTCCCCTTCTTCACCCCTCTCTTTTTTTTTTTTCGTTTAACTCTTTCCTTCTTTCACTAAGTTTAATGCAAAGTCTTACACTTTTGCATTGGTAAACTTGAACCTCCTATAGTACACTAATTTGTTACTTGCTATTTTTGAATTTTTACAGGTAAAAGAGAGACAATACAATGGAATGGGAAAACCGAACTCATTTGGAGGAATTTTTTCTAAAGGGGCTTTCTGGTTACCCGGGCCTTGAGCGGCTCTTCTTTGTCCTCATCTTAATGATGTATGCAGTCATCCTTGTGGGCAATGGCACCCTTATTTTACTCAGCATTTTCGACTCTCATCTTCAAACCCCTATGTACTTCTTCCTGGGGAACCTGTCCTTTTTGGACATCTGCTTCACTACCTCCTCTATTCCCTTCACCCTGGTAAGCTTTCTCTCAGAAAGAAAAACCATCTCCTTCCTTGGCTGTGCAGTGCAGATGTTTCTTGGCTTAGCTATGGGAACAACAGAATGTGTACTCCTGGGCATGATGGCTTTTGACCGCTACGTGGCTATCTGCAACCCTTTGAGGTACCCTCTCATCATGAACAAGAGTTCCTATGTGACCATGGCAACCGGGTCTTGGTTTTCAGGGGTTGCCAACTCTGCCGTACAAACTGCGTTTGTGATGCGGCTGCCTTTCTGTGGAAATGTCATCAATCATTTTCTCTGCGAAATCCTGGCTGTCATGAAGATGGCTTGTACTGACATCTCAGGCAATGAATTCATCATGCTTGTGGCCACAACTTTGTTCACTCTGATGCCACTGCTCCTCATTGTCATCTCGTACTCATTAATCATCTCCAGTATTCTCAGCATCCGCTCTGCTGAGGGGAGAAGCAAGGCCTTCTCTACCTGCTCAGCTCACTTTACTGTGGTGATAATCTTCTATGGGACCATCCTTTTCATGTACATGAAACCTAAGTCTAAAGACAAACTCAATGCAGATGACTTGGATGCTACAGATAAACTTATATCCATGTTCTATGGGGTGATGACTCCCTTGATGAATCCTTTAATCTACAGCCTCAGAAACAAAGATGTGAAAGAGGCCTTAAAAAATCTGAAGCAAAGACTCTTAGGCAAATGAACAGTCAGCATGTTAGACACAGTTGAAACTCAAAATTTTGATAGGAATTTTAGTTGCTTTGCTTTTTTATGCATTATATTTACACTTTCAAAACAAGATACAGTATTTTGAAATTATTGCATGTTTATAAAGAATGTTCAAGGTTCTAGAAAGAATAAGGTAAAAACAAACCAACATAACGTCTAGACACAACCACTTTTTGACAGTTTGGTCAGCGTCTTCAAAGTTTGACATCTTTTTACTTTACAATATGAGAGTTGAGCAAATATGGCATTTTTACAACAATTATTTTACGAGTAATTTTTTTCTTCAAATCCTTCAATATAAGTAAGTCTATGTTGTGAAAAAAAAATGCAAAACAGAAAAATCTGAAAGTAGTTTATTGATGTTTTCCCCTGGAAAGTTTTCTGTTACAGTATATTAATCTCTCATTTTTTAAAAAGTCACCAAATGCTCTATCTTTTCACAGTATTTAATTTTTTCCCTCTGCTGCTCTAAGGACCTGAGAGCTGGGGCTATAAAAGAAAGCGATACATAGGATTTATGGTTACAGTCTATACAACCAATGTATATGTTCTTAAAAACTTCCTTTCAGCTTTATATGTTAGTTTTAGCATAACAAATGTCCAAAACTAAAATATGTGATTAACATGACCCTACTAAGGCCAAGAGATGACCCAGCGGATGCAAACCTGCCAACCTCATTGAGGTTCTCACATCCACATAAAGGAGGAAACAGAGACTCCACCAAATTGCCCCTGACCTCCACATGTGTGCTATGGCACGGGTGACCTCATATCATGCATATACACACATAATCATCATGATAGTTATAAATTTAAAAATCATCTTACTGGTTCAGAAAAGAATATTTATATATTTCATTGGATGGAGAGTCACACCAGTTCCCATTTCTAAGAGAGTCTTTTCAGCTCTGAGGAAATTGTAGTGCCTTTTCAAATGTTGAAAGACTGTCCAGGCTCTTGATTCTTAACGAGGATACCCAGATTTATGCCTTGTCTCTGGAAGCAGATACTTTTGTGACCTCAACAATCTGAGGACACAGAAATTGTTAGGTGACATATTGTGGTTTTTAAAAATTTTTTCCCTTAAGTTTGGATTTTATTTGAAGAACACTTCTAAATTTTCACCCGAGGTTAGTAACAGAGTCTATTTAATCATATGCCATATTCTAAGATGTCTCCTTAAGTGAGCACATTTTCTTTTGATGAATCAGAAAATTCAAAGGATGTTGAGCACAAACATTCTTTACAATGGACACAGGATAAATTTAGAATATTTGGCTGTACATATTTATTTAATGTTCTAAAGGTTCTTTTTTAATCTTAGAGGAAGGAATGTGAAACACTAATGACCCACATTTAATCACTTCTAGATTCCGTTATAGTTATTTATAGGTTAAATCTGTCGGCGAGGGCAGATACCACCAGAGTCTCAGCTTCACAACTCAACACAACAGACTATATATAATAAAGAAATCTAGTTACCACATATCAGCTCATGATATTCCACCCTTAACAATTTTTCAAATTAGGCTCTGTTTCACCACTGGCAATCTTTGATACCCAGGCATCAAACCAACCACTACATGGCTTACTTAAATCCACACACTTCCACAAACTGTCTGGGAGGAGAGATTTGGCTTTTAAGCACATCTATGTATTTTGATAGAAAATTAATTAAAGAAGAAGACAGGTAAGTATGAATTTATCTCCACAGTAGGCCACCAGGAGGGTTTTTTTTCCTCAGAGAGTTGTAACATCAAAGTCTGCAAAGAATAACTTGTCCCTCCTCTTAATATGTTCATGTGTTCAAATTGATGGACAATGTATGGTTATAATTCTTACTTACTTAAGTACCACAAACACAATTTTTGAGTGCTCAAAGGGATTTTGATTAAGAATATGTGTTTCAAAGTTTCATTGAGAATGACTTGGTTGTGTTTTTAGCAATGTTTCTTCCCAATATAGGAGCATAGTCAGATGGGCTGTTGCAGAATGCTAGGTATTTCTAAGATATTCTCTCTCTCTCTCTCTCTCTCTCTCTCTCTCTCTCTCTCTCTCTCTCTCTCTCTCTCTCTCTCTTTCTCTTTCTCCCTCCCTTCCTCCTTCCCTCTCTGTCAATCTTTGGTTAGTACAAGCCATTATCCTAGTGGTGACGTCTCAATCTGATATGACTGATGTGAGCCCAAAATGATGCCTAATCACTCTTCACAGAAAAGCCCTAAACTAGAAGACCTGAAGCTAATTGGGACATAAAAGAAGATAGATTTGACATTAACATTAATGTTCCAGAAAAGACTCTTTGTGAAAGCCTGAAGATTTTTTCTTTCTGTTTCCATAGAGATAACATTTGCTTTACAAAAGTGAACTTGTTTCACTTTTACAGCATGAAAATAACATTTTTTCTTTGATATTATAAAATATTCTAGTAGATCTTGTAATGTAAAGAACATGTTTTTCACCCTTTTGTAAAAATTACTTCCTAAGTAAGGTTCGATACAATGCATCTAGGTTTTATGAATCTAGAATTTCCGGACCAGGTACCTAGTTATAAATAAAAGATGGAGCTATAACTGGGGACATGGACTTGCTACTTGGAGCCAGGTGGTGAAATACTAACTTGGGCTCGGGAAAAACAATAATTTCCTGGCATAATATTCTTGAAGAGATTAAGAGCGCTCAGTAGTGGCTGTGTACTGACACAGTGTTCTAAGTGGTTTTCTTTCTTTCCTTCTTTCTTTTTTTTATGATGGTTACATAACTCCTCTTTATTTTATTTTACAGATGATAATACTTGGTCCAAAGAAGCGAGCTGGTATTTTTTTTCTTTTTATTGGATATTTTAATTATATTTCAGATGTTATTCCTTTGCTCCATTCCCCCAGGAACTTCCTATCCCACCCCCTCCTCTTGCTTCTATGAGGATGTGCCACCACCCACCCACTAACTCCCACCTCCCCACCCTAGCATTCCCTCACAATGGGCATCTAGCCTTCACAGGACCAAGGACTTCCTTTCCCACCTATGCCGGACAATGTCATCCTACCCTACATGTACAGCTGGAGCCATGGGTCCCTCCTTATGTGTTCCCAGGCTGGTGGTTTAGTCCCTGGGAGTTCTGGTTGGTTGGTATTGTTGCTCTCCCCATGGGACTGCAAATGCTTTCAGTTCCTTCAGTCTTCTCTCTAACTCCTCCATCGGGAACCTGGTTGGTCAGTTCAATGGTTAGTTGTGAGCATGCACCTCTGTATAGGTCAGGCTCTGGCAGACCTCTAAAGAGACAGCTATATCAGACTCCTGTCAGCATGCACTTCTGGCATCCTCATCAGCATCTACCTTTGGTGACTGCACATGGGATGGATACCCAGGTGGAACAGTCTCCAGATAGCCCCTCCTTTAGTTTCTGTCCCACACTTTGTCTCCATATTTGCTCCCATGAGTAGTTTGTTACTCCTTCTAAGAAGGACCCACCCACACTTTGGTCTTCCTTCTTCATGAGCTTCATGTGGTCTGTGAGTTGTATCTTGGGTATTGTGAGCTTTTGGGCTAATATCCAATTATCAGTGAATGAATACCATGTGTATTCTTTTGTAATGGGTTACCTCACTCAGGATATTTTCTAGTTCCATCCATTTGCCTAAGAATTTCACGAATTCATTGTTTTTAATAGCTGAGTAATACTCCATTGTGTAAATGTACCACATTTTTGTATCCATTCCTCTGTTGAAGGGCATCTGGGTGTTTCCAGCTTCTGGCTATTATAAATAAGGCTGCTATGAACATAGTGGAGCATATGTCCTTGTTATATTTTGGAGCATCTTCTGGGTATATGCCCAGGAGTGGTATAGCTGGATCCTCAGGTAATGCTATGTCCAATTTTCTGAGGAAATGTCAGAGTGATTTCCAGAGTGGTTGTACCAGCTTGCAATCTCACAAACAATAGAGGAGTTTTCCTCTTTCTCCACATCCTTGCCAGCATCTGGTATCACCTGAGTTTTTAATTTTATTCATTCTGACTGGTGTGAGGTGGAATATTCAGGGTTGTTTTGATTTGCATTTCCCTGATGACTAAGGATGTTGAACATTTCTTCAGGTGCTTCTCGACCAATCAAGTTTCCTCAGTTGAGAATTCTTTGTTTAGCTCTGTACCTCATTTTTAATAGGGTTATTTGGTTGTCTGGAGTCCAAGACCTTCAAGTCTCTGAAGAAAGAAATCGAAGAAGATCTCAGAAGATGGAAAGATCTCCCATGCTCATGGATTGGCAGGATTAATACAATAAAAATGGCCATCTTGCCAAAAGCAATCTACAGATTTAATGCAATCCCCATTAAAATCCCAACTCAATTCTTCGCAGAGTTAAAAAGAGAAATTCTCAAATCATTTGTATAACAAAAAAAACTCAGGGTAGCAAGGACTATTCTCAACAATAAATGAACCCCTGGGGGAATCACCATCCTTGACCTCAAGCTGTACTACAGAGCAATAGTGATAAAACAGCATGGTATTGGTACAGAGACAGGCAGGAAGATCAATATAATAGAATTGCAGACCCAGAAATGAACCCACACACCTATGGTCACTTGATCTTTGGCAAAGGAGCTAAAACCATCTAGTGGAAAAAGGACAACATTTTCAACAAATGGTGCTGGTTCAACTGGAGGTCAGCATGTAGAAGAATGCAAATTGATCCATTCTTATTTCCTTGTACAATGCTCAAGTCCAAGTGGATAAAGGACCTTCACATAAAATCAGATACACTGAAACTAATAGAAGACAAGGTGGGGAAGAACGTTGATCACCTGGGCACAGGGGAAAAGTTCCTGAACAGAACACCAATGGCTTATGCTCTAAGATCAAGAATTAACAAATGGGACCTCCTAAAATTTCAAAGCTTCTGTAAGGCAAAGGACACTGTCAATAGGGCAAAACAGCAACCAACAGATTGGAAAATGATCGTTACCAATCCTACATCCAACAGAGGGATAATATCTAATATATACAAAGAACTCAAGAAATTAGTGTTTTCTAATTTAGTCAGAGAATTACTTAGTTGCTTGAACAAAAGAAGTTTGTGTGGAATTTTACAGAACCACTCTTGTGGAGGACCAATTGATGGAAGTAAAATCAGTGTATCTTTTAAAAGTTGTCTTAGGCATAGGAGTAGAAGACAGATAAATAGATGAATTCAGGGATGCTGACAGGATGAGCATCATCAGTGCTGGGTGTGTATCTTCTACTTGTTACTCACTTGATCTACAAATGCAGTCTATCCTTTTTATCCCAAAATAATAAGAACAGCATCAACCAAACAATACATTTTTCTAGCTGATTATTTTCTTTTTAATTGTTTTTTTAAAACTCAAATCTGCTTGAAATTAAACCTTATATCACTATCCACTCATTCAACTCAGTGGTTTTTCAACTCACTAGCTAGCCCTGGGCAGTGCTAGTAAGTCTAATATAACCATCTGTTGTTGTAATTGGTCTTTTTATAGAATTTTGCTTCATCTGTGCACTACTTTGATTTTTGTAAATATATAATTCTAAAAGTGATATCTGTTATAAGGTTACCCAATACTATAAGATGTACAAAGTATAAATTAAAATGTTGAGAGGTCTTTATATATGTTCATATAATTTGTAAATAAATTATGTGGCTTTTATATGCAATAGTGTCTGATGACTTATGGAGACACATATCTGGAATACACATTTAATATATATCTTAAACTATTCCATATTTAATATCTACTTTTATGCAGTTGGTTTAGTTTTCATTCAAAATTGTTTCTAAGTCATTCATATGTACATTAATTTAATTTTAAAAGATTTATTTACTTATTATTCTTTGACAGTGTCATACATGTGTTTAATGGATTTTACTCATTCTCAGGTACATTGCCTTATGGCCGCTCCCTCCCCTGCCTAAGCTTTCTTCTCGACAGGTTCCCTTTTTACATTTTTGTCTGTTTCTTCTGTGGTCCACTGGGATTTACTAAGATTGCATTGTGCATTGGTTCTATGTGAACTCCTTGTTGTTCCCTGTGTGGCTACAGCAAAGGTTATGTAGCTTTATGGAGAAAGAAAACTTTGTATGGTATATTTAGATGGACATGTTTGGCAATTTTGTTTTGTTTTCATTATTAAAAACAGATTTTTCTATCACATAATATATTCTGATTAGTTTCTCCTTCCTCTACCTCCTTCCCATTTCTCCCACTTCCAGTTCCACCCCAACTCCGCTGCTATCTACATCCATTTTCTCTCACTAGAAAATGAGCAGGCTTTTATGGGATAATTAGGAAGTAAGATATAATAATGTAAAAACAGAAATGAACACATCATATCTATAATAATGATATAATGATATATAAAAAAACAAACATGCATAAGGAAAAGTGACCAAGTAAAGGCCCACGAAACAGAAACATACTCACTTGTTTGCTCAGGAACTTTGTAAAAACACTAAACTGGAAGTCATAATATATATGCAAAGGACGTGTAGGGTGAAAAGAGAGGGAAATATATAAATTTAAAACAATCTAAAGAGCCCAACACAACATTGTGAGACAAGGAGCCTCCAAAGATGCTGTTGACTTCATTTTCTGTTGTTCATCTATTGGTGGGCATGCAGCCTAACCTTAAGAGTTTTTTCTCCAGTGAGACTCCGTTGGAGGAAGTTAAATTTTCATTTGGAAGTGGTTATCAATAGGAGATAGCTTCTGGGTTAGGGATGGAGGTGTGTGCCATTTCTCAGTTTCAGTTAATTTTTTTTCTTTTTGGTATTTTGAGACAGGGTCTTTTTACTCAGCTCTGGCTGTCCAGGACTGCAAAGTCCTCCATTTTGAAGGAAACTTGAGTGAGACCTTGTAAGGCCTTTAGGCCTAATGATTTGAGAGGAAGTACTCCAGGTATCTGGGCAAAGACATTACAAGGACTAGTCCTGATATATTTGAGAACTTCCAGATGGCTGACACTGAGGAAACGGGAAAATGGTTGAAATCAGAGGGGTCTATGAGGTCTGAAGCCAAGTGTATATGCTAGGAAAGACAAGTTCAAATATGATGCTTCATAGTTCGTCTCCTCTACCAATTTTTGGAATGTCTTTTGATGTTTTCGGTTTGATTCTTTAGGTCTTTGACAAAGATGAATAGTTGTCATGTGTATGAATTCAAATATGGGAGGGAATTTACATAACATATCCATGTGTAATTTGTGATAAATTATATATAACTTTTGTATGGACCAGTATTTGATGGATTAATAAAAGTATACATTCAGAAAATATTTTTGGTACATATCTTAAAGTATATTTAATATTTACTTTCATACAATTGACATTTTTACCCAAAATTGTTCTTTTTTTCAAGGTATTTATATTTATTCACAGTGACATTTTTAAGTGGTTTCTTGTGTGGAAAGGCACACATAAACAGTAACAGATACACTTTTTCTTAGACGTTGTACTTTCCTTGAACTATAGTTTATTCTGTATCATTTTTTCTTAAATTTATATGCAACTAATTATAAGGAGATAATTTTGGCCTTTTCTATATTTTAATAGACACTTTAAATGATAAGTCGACAAAGTAAAAATTAGATTTTGCAAAACAAAATGGTGTACAGTGCTTTTTTAAATTACTGTAATAAAAGAAAACTAATTGTCAGTGGATCTCTTTGTTTTATAACCATAAAATTAGCAAGTACTTATCATTTGAAAGAACTGAATGACCTAAATTAACCCTAATTATGTTTACTTTAAAAAATGTTCAGCATCCTTAGCCATCAGGGAAATTCAAAGTAAGACTTCTTTGATATTTTATTTCACCCCAATCAGAATGGCCTAAAAACTTAAAAATTAATGTTGAAGGCACAAATCTGAGCCTGGGGCATCTTCTGAAGTTTCTAGATTAATGTGTCCCAGGTCAAAGAATTGGGTCAGGGAATACATGATTAGAAACATAAATAGAGATATTTTACTAAGCAAGGAGAAACATTTCTAAGAATGGGAGTGGACACTAGTCAACTGAGGCTCAGAAAGTTCTGGGCAGGAGAAAGCATGAGTCTATGGTTTGTCTGCATAGCACCTGCCTGTCCCACACTGTAAACCACAGGTTTTTCTAGGGCATGTTACGTTACAGGTAGCCAGGTTTCCAGGGCTCTACTCTCTAGCTTTTTTGTATTTTACTCCTGATGCTATTGCTTCCAGTCTCTGCTTTCTTGCCACACACACTTTGCTTGGAATAACATAGTTTGGCATTTGTGTTTAGATTTTTGTGCTAAACTTGATCTCCATATTTGAAATGTGACAGCTATTTCGACTTGCCTTGGGTCACTTTGCAGTACCCACTGATGTAATACAACTATCATGTGGAATTAAGATTTAGAATTAAGATTTTTTTGATTGTATTTGGATTTTAAAAATATTTAGGAAATCTTTAATTTGTGAGCATGAGATATACTGTCTTGGTGGTTTCTAGGTCGAATTCTATCTGACCAGTTCTTTTACTAACTTCTAAGTTTGTATTCTGACTCATTGTAACTCACTGTATGTCATTTTGAGTACTAGTCTACAGTGTCGATGATAATGAACTTGATAGAAGCTGGAAAGTGATAGCAGCAGCAGTAGCATTATAGATTTATCTATTTGAAGGTTCATAGAGTCTGATGAATAGAGAAAAATTCCCTCTCAGCCTCCCGCTATGTGTCCCTTGGTAATTAGGGCCTTAGGTGGGGTGTTTTGAAAGAATGTTGATTTTATTTTATGTGTATGTGTGTGTGTTCCTGAGTGTATGATTTGTGTGAAGGAGTCTGAGGAGGCCACAAGAGGGCCCTGGCTATCCTAGAACTGTAGGTACAGGTAGTTAAGAGGTACCATCTTGGTGCTGGAAACTGAATCTAGGTCTTCTGTAAGAGTAGTAAGTACTCTCAACTATTGAATCATCTCTCAAGCTCCCCATCTGATTGTATTGTCTTCCAAGGAATCACATCAGAAGAAGAATGCATCCTGCTTCTGAATTGGAAGGAATCCTAACAGAGCATCCGGAAATGTGCGTAGTGTTGGTCAGCCCTCATTTTGAGCTACTCTGCACTTCTTGGTATTGGGATTTTCTGAGAAAGGTGAGAAACGATATTTGATTCAGGAGAATTCTGAACTATACCGAACTTTTTGATTTTTAAGATTTATTTATTTTATTTTTTGTATGTGCATGTATGTATGTTTACTACATGTGTAAATGGCCCAAGGAAGTCAGAAGAGTGTGCTATAGCCCCTGGAACTGGAATTACAGATGGATATGAGCCACCAGGCAGGTTCTAGGTATAAGATCAGTCAGTACTCTTAACAACTGAACCATCTCTCCATTTCCCTAAACAGAGCATCTTATTGAACCCAAACTCTTCCCTAGAATGGATTCTTGCTTTAGCCACAAAACTGACCAACCCAATGAATCCTGATACAGAACAGGGTGTACTAGAACTCCGGTATATAACTGACTCAGGTGTCTGCAGGTCATCTATTTTCCATTTAAAAAATCTGTTGCACACTCAAATTATTCTTGTTATGCTTGCTTTAAATGCACACATGTGTATGAGAGTGAGCATTTTAGGAGAACTTCTGGGTTCCAGTTGTATCATCACTGCATAGTACCTCTTCCCTGTGTTCTTCCCCCTCCTTTTACTTTTCCTTCTTTATTGCTGCCTCTTGAGAAACAGTGATTCATGTTTTATCCCAGGCAGGCCTAACTGATTTTTTTTTTAAACTTTGCCTCCATCTTGTATTCTACCTGTGATATTTCTTTCAACTGGAGACATATTGATGACAATTTTTGTATCACTCTGACAATAAATTAGACTGCATCCTAAATTCTCAAAGACAGGAAATTGGAATAATGTAAAAGGGACCCTAAAACATAGACCTAAAGAATTAAAAGTGTCTCTAAAATCCAGTGCTGGGAAGAAAATATAATGACATACTCACAAAAGGGAAGGAGGAAATTTCTTCCCAGAAAGAGGTTTAAGGTGTTCTGACAGCTTACCTCACGGCTGTCACATGAATACTTCATGGCTTTTGTTTCATCTTTCCTATAAAATTGTAACCACTACACAGAAGGCCTTGAAGACGAGACTGGGAATACTGTCAATAAATACAATTCCTTTTATCAATTTCTGTCTTAATTTTTTAAAATAAGGGTAAGTGAAGGAACTAGATTTTACCAATTTCTGTCTTAATTTTTTTTTAAATTAAGGGAAATTGAAGGGACTAGTTTAAATACATCAGGACCTGGTTATAGCCGCACAGTGTTTGACAACATTCTTTCTTACAGCCTATGAATGTGAGGCGTCTTTCCCTTTACTTATGTGATTTCTTTTTTCTGTTGATGTTTATAGTCTTCAGGATGCAGTTCTTCACTCCTGTGGTTGCCCTTTTCCTTCTTTCTTAAAAACTAGGAGTAGATGGGTAACCAATCGTCTAAAATATGATGGGATTGTTAAATAAATAAAATGAAAGGATGGAGGGGTACATGAGAGAACTTCATGCTTTTCTATGTCACATGACAGTTACCTCGTTGACAGATCCTGTCTCCTGCCTTTTTTTTTCCGATGAGGAAAGTGTCACTCAGGATCTATTTTGAATGGGTATACTTTGACATACAAAATATTCTCAATATTAAAATACAGTAGGAAGCCCCTATAGATAAAAGAAACAATTTAAAAATACTATCTTATTTAATATCATTGCTAACAATTTCTTAAAATTTCCAAATAGCTATACATTTCCACATAGATTTTCTTTTTTTTAATCTTCTGTAAATGATTGTTTTAGAATGCTTTCCTTTATAAAGCATCCTAGACATTATGTCTGTTATTGACAATTTAACACTGTAATATCCTTGTGTGTTATTTTAAAAGTGAAATAACAGAATGTTAAAAATGAGATGTCATGCATGATTCTATGGATGGAATAACAAGATATTAATATCTGCTCTTTGTTGTTGTTCCCAAAGGACTGACATGAGAGGAGACTCTAACTACATATAACCTAAAATTTAGAGTCTTGGATCTATAATGAGAAAATATTTAGAAAAAATCCTTTAAGGTTACACTTGGAGCAGTGGAGGAACAACACTGAAAAAGAGAAGGATTCCAAATAGGTCTTACAAGTCAGAAATCTAACTCAATTATTTTACTCTATCTTTGGGGTAAGGCAATCTCTGGTGTACTCTTGGTTGCTTCTAGAAGATAGAATATATCTTATCTTGATGAGTAAAACTTTTTTCAGAAAGTCAAATTTGTTTCTACATACAGTTTGACATTTAATGACAATTATAAGGACTACTGTAAAACAGGACCAAAGACAATGATGGACAGTAAGCAGAGGATTCATAAATAGCTGCTTTAAAACACAGGCTCTAAAGCAGTGGTTTGCAACCATCTTAGTGCTGCAACCTTTTAATACTGTCACATTGTGGTGACCCCCAACCATAATAATATTTTTGTTGTTACTTCATAACTGTAAATTTGCTACAGTTATGAAATTCTAGGTAAATATTTTTGGAGATACAGGATTGCCAAAGTGGTCACCACCATCATGTTGAGAACCACTGCATTAAAGTAACTGTAGTTAATATGGCCTTGAAAATTAGATAGCCAGGTTAATAAAATATAGATAATAAGAGAACTTGAAATGATATACAATTAATTAGAGTTATGGAGTTGATAAATGCAATGACTATAATCTAAATAAATGAGCCAAACAATAAATTACACAAGGTTGAAGAGAGTTGAACAAGTGAGAGGAGTGTCTATAAAGATCTGTAGATTGGCACATGAAGACAACAAAAGAAGATAAACAAAAGGCAGTCAGAATCATGTGATGGAAAAGCTTTCACATGTATGACAAGGCTCCCTTAAATGTGCTTAACATACAAAGATCACATTTATGTGAGAAAATGATATTTCTTATAAGGAAACAATAACATATTTTACAATGAATAAGCTTAAGTAAAATGGTAAGAAATTTGTTACTTTAACAGAATAGACTTCAATTAATAATTTAGATTCAAATGAAAGCATGGAGTATAGACTTAAGTATGTCTATCAATAAAGTAATGGAAATAAAATAAAAATAAATTATATTTTGTCTTCCCATAAGTAAACTATAAAAGCTTTACAAAATCCATAATTTTGTATTATTTTATTTTCTTTACTCAAGTCAAATGATCCTCAGATAATGGTGTTGAAATGGTACTTTCCTTTCATTTTGTATACTTTATTTCTCTTGTAGTAATACCTAACAAAGTCTTGGAGTTCACAAAATATGCTTATCTCCATAATTGCATTTTGCCACAGTTCTGGGTATCTATTATCTTCAAGACAGTGTTCTAAGAATGTAAGGAACTTCATATAGACTTTGTAATGCCACTGAAGTATCCTAGAGCATTTTGCTTTGACCTGGGTATCAAAAGGTTCTAACTGCTCAGAGTCAGTGATAAATAGTGAACTTTTTGTAGAAAGAACTAAGGTAAAAGAACAAGGTATTTTGGCCTCCCCCAAGCTTAGCTCTCCAAAATGGAATTTAACAGTGGGAGATAATTTTTATAGTTATTTACAAGAAAGGCAATATTGAAGTAAGAAAGCTGAAGAGTCCCCAAGACAACTGAACCCAGTGAGAATGTTCAGATGGTTAAGTTAAGATGGAATTTAATTGGAGTAAGGCTTATGCCATAAAATAAGTTTGGAAGTGATCTCTTCTCTTCAGTGTTTAGACAAGGCTTTGAAAGGGCTGCCATTAACTTGCTTCAGATCCCTACAGACTGCACTAGTAGAGCCAATAAACAACTAGCTTCAGGCCTTCAAGATGGCGCAGCTGGTAAAAGCACTTGCTGTGCAAGTCTGATGACCTGAGTTCAGTCTCTCAGAGCCCAGAGTGGGTGTAGAAAATCAACAATTGTGAAGATCGTCTTCTGAAAACACACATTTCTCTCTCTCTCTCTCTCTCTCTCTCTCTCTCTCTCTCTCTCTCTCTCCCTCTCTCTCTCTCCCTGTCTCTCTCTTACACACACACACACACACACACACACACACACACACTAGCAATCACAAGTAGGTTTATTGTTTTATCCTATTGTTCTTACAGTCTCTAATTCATCTATTTCTTCCTGATTTTAGTTTTCACAAGGCTCTACCCCTGGATGAAGAGCTAATCAATGTCTTCTGTGAGAAGAAGAATCCATTTTCTTCAGGGATGAGTCTTTTGATACATTATTAAATCCTAAGCTGTCAGACCAAAACACACACTGTGTGTGTGTGTGTGTGTGTGTGTGTGTGTGTGTGTGTGTAACAATAAGTATAGAAGAAGTGGTCAGAGGGAAATATGCAGGAGTTGGAGAGAGGAGAAAGGAGAGGTAAAAATGATGTCAGTATAGTACTTATGTATGAAATTTTTAAGAAAAATTTAAAATGTTGAACAAAAACAGAGTAAAGGAATGAACAGTGGCCATATACCATCTCATTGCAATGACTGTAACAAGCTGTCTTGAATTATCTCAGATTAGATCAATTTAGAATATAGTGTGATGATTTATAGAAAAGAAAATCTGTGAACAAAAGAGATGGTTCAACACCTGAGGCAGGCCCTGATGACTTAAGTTTAATTCTCAGGGCACACATGAGAGCAGGAGAGCACTCAAAAATCGTATGCTGCTCTTCCCACTCGTGTGCATGTGGACACACATTCACACAAGTACATAAATAAATGTAATATAATTTTAACAATGGAATCTATATATTACTTCAGAACAGTATCTCATATAATAGTATGAGATAAAAATGAGAGATTATAACTTTGAGTAAGTCTGTGACCAATTTTTCTTACTGGAATTCAAATAAAGGCTCCCAGAACGTATTTTGTCTTCGTGTGTAATTGTCCACAGGTGGACCAAATCCTCAATGTACTGCCAATTAAACCTGCTAATAGGAACTAATGTGCAATAGAATTAAATGAAGGGACTGAAAAATCAAATTGCAGGTAAACTGAAAGTAAAAATAGGTCTCAAAATATGAGCTTGAAATAAAAGTTACAAAACACTTAAGATATAAAACTGAAAGTCACTTATGTATTTTATATACCTCATCCATAAAATATTCCTGCACTACATCTCATGTCTGAATAGAGGATACTTCCTTTCTGAAAGTTTCTGCAAAAATCTTTCTATCCTTTTGAATATAATATGCTATGTAAGTGTCCTTATCACTACCTGAACACAATCACTGGTTAATGTTTGATATCTTGAATTAAGGGAAAAAACTTCTTGCTTTAATTAAGATATATGCAGTAATACTAACAATTGTCTTGTGTTACCCAGCATGCTATCTATTCAACTAATACATTCTTTTCTATTTCTATTTCAGAAGAAATTCAAAGTACATGTAAATGGAGTTTAATGAATAATTATTGTAATATGGTCCTTGAAGCTATTTAAATTACCATTTTTTCCAAAATCTGGGAAGGTGATAAAGTATATACAATTGAAAATTGCTATTCATAATTCTTCTGATGCTATAATGCTGAAGAATGAATGTGAATATTAAAAATACTAAATTACAAATGAATATGAATAATATGGCTACCAGGGAATGATTGACTAGACTCACTTGAGCACAGGAAAATCACAAATAATGAAACTTTCAGCAGTTGTTTCATCTACTGTTCTTTATTGCTCAAACAATCAAAAGAAACATAGAATGAGAGTTCTGCGAGCTCCAAAATGAAAGCAAGGGAACAATAGTATTGAGTTGTTTGATTTATGAAGAAAGCAAATGTCATATCTAGAAATGCTATTTCCTATTTATAAAGCTTCCAGAAGATGGAGGATTCTGAATGAGACTGTGGCTCTGAAAAGCAGCAGGTATCCATGAAGCTTCAGAAAATATTCAAAGATATTGCCAAAGTAATACCTGGAATATCATAAAAGTTCGATTATCAGATAAAATTATAAGATAAAATTATAAGTATTAACAACATTTTATCACACTGATAGGTGCATTTGAGCAAATCCCATATTGTTACCTTGGAACAGCCTTTGGGATGTTGGTATGAACAATTATCACAAGAAGCTTTTAGTTTTATGCTTTTTCAAAAGGCTGGCTGAACATTATTTTAAGCTCCTTTTGTTATAGCAGAGTGTGAAGCTATTTTGAGAACTGTAATATGCATGGACTACATGGAAGGAACGTTTTAGTGAGAAAGAAAATACAGGGTACCCTGTTAAACATAAAGAATGTGAATTGCAGGACAACTGGAGACACCCATAACACTTATACCAAGTCCTGCCATGTCTTTGGTCTGTATATGAATCTATCTAAGGACATCATTCTTCCATAGATATACATGGTCCTCAGTATGACCAGGTGCGAAAGGATGCCCAGTAAGGGATCTGAGTGTGAAGCTCAAAAGTAGAAAGCTGAAAAAACAACCTCTGTTAGCTGCACTTTGAAATCGTCTCAATGGGAAGAATGAACAGTTTCTCGTCCTCAGAGAAACTGGATAATAACAATAATGATACAGAATATACACTTTTGTCAATTCCCTGATGATAGAAAAAGAACTGAAAATATGGTCTGAAAGATAAGATTGGATGATTTAAAGGAATATATATTCATACACACAGACACAGACACACAGACACAGACACACAGACACAGACAGACAGACAGACAGACAGACAGACACACACACACACACACACACACACACACACACACGTTATAGAACATTTTATGCCTGAAGAGGATAGGCAAAGTAGGTTAAGTCTCTGCACATAACAAGATCATGTCTGGTTTAGAGAAGGTGAGAGATTAGCAAAGGGACTCTCCATTAGTTCTTTAGAAGTAGGTCACAAGTTTGGGGCAAAAGGTGAGAGAGTATGAGAAGACACACAAGCAATGAAGCGTCATGTACTCCACCATTTGTTAGGAGCCACGTGAGCGTGATAGCATTTGCCATTACAAGATGGCGCGGGCATCCTGTGCTCCCACAAGTAAACAACTAACTGCACAGGTGCAAAAGGCAAAAAGCACGTCAAAGTCACTGCCCATCCCGGGGCGTATTATGGGTAATGAGTGAACAGCCAATCAGAAGTGAACACGCCACTCTAGGGTACATATAGCAGTGCCTCTTCCGGGCTTGAGGTCTTTCTGCTTCTGCTGATAAAAGAATAAAGCCTCGCTGTGGTAACCACCCGAACACTGCCTCACATGTCTCTTTCGCGGGCGAAGGGGACAAGAAGGGGCTCGGAACAACCATTTCCCTCAGAAATTGAAATGTTATGTAAGGATTATTGTTGTCAACAGAATAAGCCATTAGAGACTAATTTCCTATGGTTGCCTTAATGAAGGCCTACAGCAGAGTTCTTTTCAAAAGGATACAGGAAGACTTCACCACTGGCAAGAAGATTACAATGGCTCAAAAACTTGATTCCAAGTAGAAAAGTGTGGCTCGTGGCTCAGATATATACTCCTTTGGAATTTGCATGTCTGACAATCAAACAAATATCAAAACCACTATTAAAGGCTCATAGCAGAAATACTATATTACTTTTAATGTTTATCATATAGCTAAGGAATTCAAGAAAAGTTAAATTAGTTATGAATCACAATAGACAATGGGCTTGAATACACTGATACACCAAGAATCAGGTTGATTGAAAACTGAAAATTGGAATCCCCTGCAGACCGAAGTTGGTAATGACAATGATGAGGATGACAAGTAGTTGGTGAGTAGCTCTCACAACTCTTCCTGTGGTTAAATTTCACCCAAGTAAAGGAAAGGGCAAATTGGTGTTTTATAAATTATTGGAATACTAGATAAAATTATGGAGAAGTGTTAGTGCTATTGAAACATTTCTTTCTTATTTTTTTCTTCAACTCTACATAGGTAGATTTCATTTATGAATTCTGGAGGATCAGCTGTTAAACATGACCCTGTGAAACTCCAAATATAAGTGCCAGTCATTCCTTCAGAATGGGTCATTTCTGCTTTTCATGTTTTTAAAAGTGGGATTGTAGAGTTTTGCCTCTGGTGGATGAAGCAGGTTTCACATCTGCGTATGTCTGACTCTGAGTGAGAGATGATAGAATCCTGCTCATGAGTATATGGGGAGAGGAGCTGGGTCTAAGATGTTTTCTCTTATGTATGTACTGCATAGCCATCAGTAAAACAGTCCAACTTCATCATCTCAGAATCTACATCTAGAGAATCGAAATGATTTTATAACTCAAAAGACTTTTCCAAGAACACTGGTAGATACTTGAAAGGACCATGCAAATGACTGTAGTTATGCTATCAATCCTGTGAGATTTTCAGATAAATTTAGAACCACACTTCAGTGAGATTTTCTGCTTAAAATGGGTGAGCTTTAAACTCTTTCCATGCTGTGTTATTATGAATGACAATATCTCTGTATTCAAACAACTATGGCAAGAATATACTAATTACAAGAGATAATTGGGTCTGACAACATTCTCCCTGGAGTTCTGGAAAGTTAGCTTGGCTCTCCGTATTTATGTCTCTAACTTTGTAACAAATACTTAATCCCTCCCTAGTTCACTCAAATAACGATTTATATTGTCTTCACTTGCTAATGTCTGGCTCTTTGAATGATATTTCTGAAACTTAAAATGAAAACAACCATTTATATCATTGCAAAGATTCACAAGAAACTCCGGCCCACTTTGTATTTGTTTTCTACGATTCAGCCAGAATCTTTGGACAAAACAGTGAAAATATTCTAGATAGGCGCATCTATTGACTTTACCCAAGAAATAAGCCGTAGGTAAGTAGACACCTGAATGAAATATGAAAAGCACACCCCATGCTATCTCGTTCTCACTTGTGGCCCCTCACTGCAATACACAGAATAAAGAACATTGATTTTAGAACATAATGAAAAACAGCTGGTAATGAACCACTATGACTCTAACCAGGAAAGGCTCAGGCTCAGAGCCATAGGGTTGCTTCATTTTCTGTTGTTTTGTTCTGTAAATACTGAGTTTGATGTTATGGAGAAGCTATAAACTTAGATAGTTTATGATGAAACATCAACCTCCCCCCCCCCCCCACACATTTGAAGCTTTCTTCGTTTGGTGTCAATAGAGATTTGCATTTCAGAACACTGGATATTATCCACCAGAAAGGTCTTTGGTAAGAATTGATATCTTTTAAAGAAGAGGATAGAGACGATCTTTGTGTACTCTAAAGTCAAGTTCAATTTCTTTTTCTAGCATCTTTTTTGCAGTTTAAAAAGCATTTAGTTTGCTTTATCCCTGCTTTCTCCAGCAGACAGAAGAGTTACGGGGCTTCTTTTGTCTAGAGCCTAGAAACGTTGTAAAACAGCTGTGATCTCTTTAGGAGCAAGTAACTTGGGCACTATTAATATACCCACAATGTACTTTAAAAAAAATTCCCATGCTAAATTTATAAAGCCACAGTATGATAATTTGATTATATCTCTGACCACAATGCCTGAAATGCAATTTATATGTAGTTGAGACATAGTTACAATGACTATTTGTTTCAAATTATAGTAAAATATGATTCTTATATCTGAATGTGAATAAATTTATATTATATATAATTCTATGTAAATGTAAATAACCATAAGCTACCTTCTAAAATTACTTTCTGGCTTTCCCTTAGCCAGAATTACTATAATTAAAGCCTCTTTATTCTTGTTTATTATTTGCCAAGGAACATTACTTTGGGTCTGAGACTCTTCATTGCAACTAATTATGACCCAAGGAAGAATCAAATATGTTTTAATTCCTATACTCTACCATAAATTGAGCATAAATGATCACATCAAAACTTAGCCTGGGATGATGGCAATATGTGAGCATGTAATCTGGGAGACTAGAAATTCAGCATACTGCCATGTAGCAGTGGCCAGGGCCCTTTCATATGCACATTCTAGTGTGCTAACTTATGGTGTCCAGTAGACACTGGGACCCTATGTGAATATCAGGGGCATTATGTACCCAGTGAGCAATGATGTGACAAACTTACTGCTTTCAGGAGATAGAGGGGCTAGAAATGGCCAAGAACACAGAAATAACCTTTCTTTTAAAGGAGACAAAGTATAGAAAAGTCATGAATAACAAAAGAATTAGGTTCCTATGATGCCTGGGACACCAAACCCTGAACTTAACCTATAGGTCCCCCTCACAACCACCAGACAGAAGTGGCTTTCACACTCAAAAGTATAAGAGACCAGAAAACCCAGAGAGAATTATGCAGTTCATGTAATGAATGACATAGTTGGTTTAATAGCTCAGTGTAGGCAGTTCACTGAGTTCATGAACATCTGATTTTTTTGCCAGCCTCTTTTGTCCACAGGCAATGTCATAATTAATGGTGTCAAGCCAGAGCTCCAAAAGAGCTTAGCTAGAATGTGTTCCCAGGGATGAGCACTAGGTCCAATCCAGCTTTTGTTGTTGTTTTTCTGTGTGTGTGTGTGTGTGTGTGTGTGTGTATGTGTATATGTTCATCTCTTATTTAGCCTTTGCTGTTGTTTTGTTTTTATGTATGCATGCATGTGTGCATGTGTGTGTATGTGTGCATATACACACATGTACACCACACACACATGCATGCCATGGTATATTTGTAGAAGTCAGAGGACTACTTGTAGAACGTGGTCCTCTACTTCTACCCCATGGATCCTGGCTGCAGAATCCAGGTCATTAGGTTTGGTGGCAGGCACCACTGAGCCATCTCACTGGCCTCCTGTCCAATGCAGAGAATGCAGAGAAAGGGCTCTCTAGGACACTAGTGTATCCTCTCACTAGGATTCTACTTGACTCCCAGGCTGGTGATTATTTGATATGTGTCTTTAAATGATCATGTTTGAACACTTGATGAACACGATTCAGATTATGTACTACAGTATTTATATAAGATGTAGATTCTGACATTTAGTAAGTCAGCCAATCTATCTTGTAGTTTCCTCCCTAGGTTACAGAGTGAGCAGAGTGAGTCCTTATCTCAAGAAAGGAGACAAACAAGCCAACAAAACCAAAACTCAAACCAAAACTAAAAAAACAAAAACCAAAATAAGCAAACAAACAAAACCAAAACAGTAATTTTGAAAAGAAAGAAAAGGCGACAGTGAAACCCACTAATTTATTTTATTAACACCCATTCATAACTATCATAAACTGAGACAAAACATTTTATTATAAACAATACCCAACAAAGGAATTTTTTTTTGCAGAAATCCATGCCATTAGACATTCATTTCCAGCCAATTAAACCAGAACTTGTAGATGTAGCAATAAAACTCTTTGGATCTGAAGATTTGCTCTTTTAATGGAGAAAATTCAGGTAGGAATTTCTTATGTAAGGACTAGATTTGTGGTGAGAAACGTAAACATGAAAACAAAATGGACTTAGCAGATTGCATTTACATACATTTTTACACACACACACACACACACACACACACACACACACACACACACACACGCAAAGCGTATAATCAAAGAAAAAAGTCTATCAACCTGAGATTGGGATGTATGAAAGGTTCAGGGGAGGGAAAGTGGGAAGGAACAAAATATAATTCTTAATTAAAAACTAGCAGTATTTGGTTTTCCCATTTCATACTGTGACTTCTAAATACAAGCCAAGTGTGGGTCCACATTCTGCCTTGCTGCTGCTGGGGTGTGGGAAACACCTCTTGGGCAGGTGGAAGACGGCCCCTTAGACTGTGAAACCTGCACCGCCACAGCCACCCTCAGGTGCTAGGCTTTAGGGAAGTACTGAGACACCGCTCAGGGGGTGTGAAAACATAGCCTACAATGTGGGAGGCTGAAGCTCGGGTTCCCAAGCTACTTGTCACCACTGGAAAACTGCACAGAGGAGTCGGGAACGAGGGGCCCATGGGTCCACCATAAGGCTGGACCAGGGACTCCCAAACTCTTGGACATCCAGATGATGCTGGGTCTTGAGGAGTTTGGAATGGAGTTGGGGGCCAGTGGGCTGAAGACAATAATGAGCCTGTGGCCAGAGAAATGGGAACTCCAGTTTGGTTCATTGAGGATTGTTCTTAGCTTGGTGATGGTTGTCTGGAGTTGCAGAGGGACCTTCTGCAGGCGCGGCCCGGTAATCTAAGGCCTTCTGCTCCTCACAGCAGTTCATGATGGAAGAGACAATCCTTGGTTCCAAACTATTTATTGGTTGTTCATTAGGAAAAATAGGTGCATACCACCTCCTCATGATGGACCAGAGATTAAATACCTTTTGCAAACATAATGTCTGGGAAGAAAAGCTTATTGGCTAAACTCTCAGGTTCTCTAGATACCTTGTTAGTATGGAGAAAACTCTGCTCTGGGCTAAGTGTCCACAGGTCATATTTCCTATGTGGGCAGTGTGGCACCTGTTCAAGGCCAGGGATCTAGTAGGGAACAGAGAGATGCCTACCATCTCAGGTGGGTACTTGGGTGCCAGGGTTTTAGAACCACTCGATCTTACCAAGTTTCTTGGTGTGGCCCACTGTCCCACAACTCCTTTTCTTCTTATAAAGGAGAGGTGTCACTGGAGTGACAGTCTCTTATGTTAATTGTAGTGAAAATTTTGGGTGGGGTCGGGTGTAAACATCAAAATAAAACACAACGTAAGCCGTAATGAGGGGTGGGAGTTGGGAAGACAACTTTTCCCCTTTTGTAGAGATAAACCTGTAGAGTAACCACAACATGAAAGCAGAACCCCAGCAGGGCAATGTCTGCACAGGGTGGGTAGGGTATTTTAAGCCTGTGACAGTTTGGGAACACATCTTGATCTGTTGTTATAGTCCTTGAAAAAAAAGGCAAGGGTGTTTGAGGTATTTAGTCCTGGAAGGAATCCTTTAAGTGAGGAGTTACATGTATTGTATTAAGGAAAGCAGAGGGAAGAGTTGAGGATTCATCTGGTTTAGATGGCTGAGGAAGAAAATGTCATGTTAATTATATATCTGGGATAGTCAGTAACAGCTTGTCTGTAAAAGGAAACTAGTTGTTAATTACAGATTAAATAATGGTTATTAGTGTAGTTGGTTTGACCGTGGGAGTAGATCAAATGTAATTTTTGAGTCTTAAAAGAAAATTTAAACACATTGAAAAATTTTAGGACAATTTTAGAAGGTATAAATGCTAGGGAGAAAAATTAACTTGTAAATAAAGAAGCATGAAAATTTTGGGTTAAGGGTTTTAGATGTGTGTGTGTGTTTTTTTTTTTTTTTTTTTTTTTTTCTGAATTCTTAGCAGCAAGATCTTATCTGTTGTCCTTTCTTGGCAGGTTCTTTTTGCCTAGGTGTGTGTGGGGGGAGCGAGGGGGAGGAGGCTGCTCTGCCATACCATGGCTGTGGCTGTCTGCTCACATTTCTTATGTTGAGACATGTGATACGTGTTCCAGGGCAGAATCTAGTGGGGAACAAGGAGACACCTACTGTCTCAGATGGGTCCTTGGGTGCTGGGGTCTCAGACCCACTCAGCCTTACCAACTTTCCTGGTTCAGTTGATTATTTTGTGAGGTGTATCTTGTAAACTTTGCATTATGTAATATAAAATTTGCATTTCTATTATCTCCAGAGTTTTGCTGGAAGACGGGCGTATTCATATGGAGAGAACCAATGATTCCACGTTGACAGGATTTCTCTTGGTGGGGCTTTCTGATCACCCAAAGCTCCAGATGGTTTTATTTGTGGTAGTTTTGTGCATGTATCTGATGATCCTGCTTGGAAATGGAGTTCTTATCTCAGTAGTCATTTATGACCTTCACCTGCACACTCCCATGTATTTCTTCCTCTGCAATCTTTCCTTCCTGGATATCTGCTACACAAGCTCTTCTGTCCCCCTAATTCTCAGTAGCTTCCTGACTGTAAGGAAGAGAGTTTCATTCTCTGAGTGTATGATTCAAATGTTCTTCTCCTTTGCCATGGGTGCCACAGAATGTGGACTTCTGGGCATGATGGCACTTGACCGCTTTATGGCCATCTGTTACCCACTTAGGTATCCTGCCCTCATGAGCAAGGGTACCTATATGCCCATGGCCATTGGATGCTGGGTTGCTGGGCTTGTTGACTCACTGCTGCAGACATCTCTTGCAGTGCAAGTACCATTCTGCACTAATAATGTCATTCACCACTTTGTCTGCGAGATTCTAGGCATTCTGGAACTGGCTTGTGCAGATATTTCAATCAATGTGATCAGCCTAACAGGGTCAAATCTGCTTTTTCTAGCAGTTCCATTATTAGTTATTGCTGTCTCTTACACGTTCATCATTGCCACTATTTTGAGGATCCCTTCTGCTGAAGGAAAACAGAAGGCCTTCTCTACCTGCTCTGCCCACCTGACAGTGGTAATTATCTTCTATGGAACCATCTTCTCCATGTATGCAAAACCCAAGTCTAAAGACACTGATGGGGCAGGCCATCAAAGTGTGATGGAGGCTCTCATCTCCCTCTTCTATGGGGTGATGACCCCCATGCTCAATCCTCTCATCTACAGTCTGAGGAATAAGGATGTGAAGGCTGCTGTTCAGAACATGCTGGGGAGGACAATGTCGGGTAAGATGTAAGTGATAATTTATACTATAGGACTCAATACTTGAGGTTGTTATAAACACAAAATTCGATTGAAATGCCACATGAAAATTGGAAAGAATTAAAAGTATTTTGGTTGCTTTTGTTACAGTTAAGTTTTTGTTCTAAATGCAGAAGTGAGACATATTGACATCTGTAGGACACACTATTACAGAAGTGCAAGAATGATGAAAATATTTTAATAATTGCTAGGAAGGAAAATAAACCTTTAGACATTCAGAAACTAATAGGCAAAATGGATTCTCAAAATCACTTTATAATCTGTAGGAGGTGCACTGTTGATGAGTAGCTGAAGTGAATATTAATTAGTACATGATTTAAGACATTCATTTTATTTGCTCACCTATTTATTATTTGCATTCAACACACATGTGAATTCCCTGATGATAGAATCTTTTCTGTGTATTCTGCAATAACCCAACTTGGAACAGAGTCTAGACCATAATAAATATTAAATATTTTTAAATAAATGCACTAATCACCTGATGTCTGATTTTAGAAATATATTTCCGTCATAGCTGAGGCAGCAAAATTTATTAAAAGAGGAAATTAATAAGAAGAATTATTTTACATAAAATACATTGTATACATTGGTACTTTGTCACATAATATTATTTAGTAGCTAAGGCACAACTATTTGTTTACATTAAGGGGAGAAGTTATAAGCTGCAGCAAAGGTGGAAGAACAACAGGGATGCTATAGTTATCCAGATGGGAAATGCCAGCATCACCCTGGCAGTGGGGCTTGAGACTGGTGCTGATTTGGAGATCTGATGCTAGAATTCTTATTGCATTGAACCTGAACATTCTAGTGGAACAAAGTGGGTATTCAGAATTGTTGTTTGGTTTCAGAATTGTTGTTTGGTTTGACAGCACATACTTTGCACAACTGAACCTCAAACATGCTATTTACATCATGGAAGCACAGGCTTGAATATAACAATTGTCAGGAAAACAGTGGATGAGTTCCATGACCCAAACATGTTGATGGAGTGATTTCACATGAGATGGGCCAAGCAACTGCCTTTAGTTGGAGTTTATCTTCTAGCTCAATGGAAACATGGGCTACCACCAGCTCATGAGACTTCAGATCAGTATCACGTCCTTGTTCCTACCAAACATAAATTCAAAGGTTCTTTGGGAGAAATAATCTTTATTTTTAATCATTTAAGGTTCAAACAAAAAAAATGTATAAAAATATTCTGAAGTAAACCATTTTATCGAGAGTCCATATACACTATGACCACAATCAAGGTAAGCAGGCCAGGTCCACAAAGTAGTAGCACATTTTTTAAAAAAAGTATAGTATTTGGTAAACAACTTTAGGAAAAGGCACATTACTTTACTTCAGTCTGTATGTTCTAAGGAGATATATCTATGTATAAGAACAAAAGGTTGAAATAAAAAGACAGATATGCATCCTAGGGAAATTATTCAAACTGATATTTTTATATTAATAACTAACATGGATTTATTACCAAATAAAAATTACTTCTAATAAAAGGACAGTTGTGTGATGATAGAAGGTTAATTTAACCAAGGGGATGTATAATTCTGTTAGGTCTCCTAATAAAGGACTTTCAACAGGTAAGAAGGAAGCAATAGAATAAACTTTACATTCTTCTCAATTATTAAGACAGTAAACAAAGATTTATAATGACTTAAAATATTTGGGCAAATGAGGCCCCCAACACATATACAACAGAGATGATGCACCTAACTGTCGAGAGACTGGAGGCCCTAGGGAATTTAGAGGTCAGGTGGGGTGGGAGTTGGGGGATGGAGGGTGGGAGTGGGGGTGGAGGGTGGGAGTAGAGGGTGGAGGGTGGGGGATGGGAACAGCCTCAT
The DNA here is from genome assembly GCF_011762505.2 of Arvicanthis niloticus. Classification (NCBI taxonomy): domain Eukaryota; kingdom Metazoa; phylum Chordata; class Mammalia; order Rodentia; family Muridae; genus Arvicanthis; species Arvicanthis niloticus. The sequence continues at coordinate 91,916,145 of NC_047662.1, forward strand.
GGAGACAGGGGGATGGGTTGGAGGTATGGGATGTAGAACAGTTGGAGGGTGGACAGTGGGAGGGGAATAAAATCTGGAGTGTAAATAAATACATAAATAAATAAAAAATTGAGCAAAAATAAGTTGCACTCGGACAGAACACACATTTTTCTAAAACACATGTAGATTGTTTTAAAAAATTGTGATAATGTCAAATTTTATGTGTGACCAGCAATTCCAAAGAATGTAGTTAGTCTACATTCTTTCTCCTATATGCACTTTAAAGGTAGTATAGCCATGAAGGACTTGCAGTGAAGGGAGGGGGCACCAACCCACTCATGAAAACTTTGAACCAAAATTTGCCCTGCCTATAAGACGTGTGTAGGAATAAATTTGGAACAGAGATTGAGGAAATGTCCAACCAATGTCTTGAGACCCACCCCATAGGAGAGAGACGACCCCTGACACTATGAATGATACTCTGCTATGCTTGCAGACAGGAGCCTAGCTCAGCTGTCATCTGACAGGCTTTATCCCACAGCCGATGGAAACAGATGCAGAGACTCACAGCCAAACATTAGACAGAGCTCAGAGAGTCTGGCAGAAGAGCTGGGAGGGAAGGATTGAGGGAGCTGGAGAGGTCAAGGACACCACAGGAAGAACCTACAGAGCCAACTAACTTGGGTCTAGCGGGGCTCACAGAGACTGAACCACCAACCAAGAACACACATAGACTGGACCTAGTCCCCCTACATGTAGGTAGCAGATGTGCAGCTTGGTCTTCATGTGGGTCCCCCAATAACTGGAGTGGGCCTGTCCCTGAATCTGTAGCCTGCCTGTGGATCCTGTTCCTCTAACTGGGCAGTGCTGCCTGTCCTCAGTGGGAGATGATGCACATAGTCCTGGAGTGCCAGGACGGGTTGGTACTGGGGTTGGGGTTGGGGTGAGACTTTCTTTTTCTGAGGAGAAGGGGAGGGAGGAATGGAAGAATGGGGGTCGGAGGGCAGGACTGGGAGAAGAGGGGGAAGGGAACTGTACTTGGGATGCAAAATGAGTAAATAAATTAAGGCAAAATGTATCCTTATAATGTGGCATCATTAAAACACATTTGTAAATAACTAAAGAGCAGTAGTGTTATTAAAATGTTTAATAATTCAGTTTATGTCAGTTGGTATGCATATCTGTTATAAACATCTAATATGACCATAGGAATAAGAACTAGCTAAATATTGGCCGTTTTATAGGTCAGAAGGAAAAACTAAACAGAGCCTGCAATTTTAGTCACTGCTGAAGCTGTTTTTATTGTTTATATTTAGTGCCTATTTTGATTGGTTGGTAATTATGCCATAATATTTGTAAAACATTTTTACCATCACTGTAATTCACTGATATTGAGTGATGTATATTAAACTATGCTAGATGCACACATAACCTTTTGGGAATATTCATATTTAAGGTCTTAGTAGAAGTTGATTTCGGAGAATAGAAGAGAGAAGGGAGAGTACAAGAGGAAGATGAAGATGGAAAAAGCAGAGAATTTAAATTAGTATATTCATATCATGTAATTTCTGATTATCTTTCCACAACAATATTGAGAGTCATGTGACCTCATATTATGCTACAGGTGAAGATTCTAAGACTGGCAGAGGTCAACACACACTTGGATGCTGCAGCTAGGTTGCCTTCCTCTAAGGCTGATAGATCAGTTGTGAAATCCAAAGTCCACTTATGTATTTGATTCAGGAAAATAATCCAAAGTATATGAAATCACAGAAATGCCGAAGAGCGGGGGGTGGGGAAGGAGGAGATTGAATTTATTTTTTTATTTTTTAATTAATTTTTTATTGGATATTTTATTTACATTTTAGATGTTATCCCCTTTCCCCATTTCCCTCCAACCCAGAAACCCTCTATCCCATCCCTCCCTCCTGCTTCTATGAGGATGAGCCCCCCACCCACCTCTACCACACTTGAATTCCCCCACACTGGGGCATCCAGCCTTCACAGGACCAAGGACCTCCTCTCCCACCTCTGCCTAACAAGGCCATCCTCTCCTACATATACAGCTGGAGCCATGGGTCCCTCCCTATGTGCTCCCAGGCTGGTGGTTTAGACCCTGGGAGCTCTGGTTGGTTGGTATTGTTGCTCTCCCCATGGGGCCACAAACACTTTCAGCTCCTTCAGTCTTCTCTCTAACTTCTCCACTGGGACCCCATGATCAGTTCTATGTTTAGCTGTGAGCATCTGCCTCTGAATATGTCAGGCTCTGGCAGACCTTTAAGGAGACAGCTATATCAGGCTCCTGTCAGCATGCACTTCCTGGCATCCACATTAGTGTCTACCTTTGGTGACTGCACATGGGATGGATACCCAGGTGGAACAGTCTCCAGACAGCCCCTCCTTCCGTTTCTGTCCCACACTTTGTCTCCGTATTTGCTCCCATCAGTATTTTGTTACTCCTTCTAAGAAGGAAGATTGATTTTAAGATAGATCCTAGAGTTGATCTGTCAGACTGTTGTAGAGTTGACTCAGAGATGTCTAAATCATAAGACCTTTCTTGTTAATGACTTACTGTTATTTCATAAAGTAAAACTTGACAGCTTCAAAAGGAGCTTCATTAACCCAGATCTCCAAGTTGTTTGGTCAGAGATTACATGTTACTTGTCACACTTCAAACATGTAAAGATGAGACTTGTAGTAGTCATGGCAGATGACATTGGTAGCACCATTTCCTTGGAGGGACTGTGCAAAAGGTGAGAGAGACTGAACTGCAGGCAGGCAAGCAAATAGATGAACACGGATGCAGCCATCTTTCTGTTCCCGGCTCTGATGTGATGGGAGCAGCTGTTTCCTGTTCGTGCTCTGGCGTCCCTACTATGAGGAATGGTAACATTGAACTGTGAGTCAAAAACAAAACAAAACAAACAATCCCAAAGAAAACAAAACGAAACAAAACAAAACAAAACAACAACAGCAACAAACCAAACCAAACCAAACCAAACCAAATCAAACCAAATCAAACCAAACCAAACTCATTAATTTTTTTCCCTAAGTTTTTGCTTATCATCACAGGAATGAAATTTAGACAGTCTTCCAAATACAAATTTTCATAACTTATACCTTTGATCTTGATTAATAGTTGATCTTGATCAATAGTTATTGGAAATCAGGAAAGTGTCTTAGCTACATTTAAAAAAGATTAATTTACTTTACATCCTGATTGCAGTTTTTCTTCCCTTCTTTCCTCCCAGTCCTTCCCTCCCACGCTACATCTCTTCTTTCCTCTGTTTCTCTTCAGAAAAAAAGGAGACCTCACATGAATATCAAGCAGCCTAGGTATATCAAGTTGCAGTATCTTAGTTACATTTTACTATGGATTTTCTTCAAAGATGTTAACTGAACAGGTAGGTAAAATTTCAAGGTTATGACCAAGTACGGGCTGGTTATGAAAGAATTCATGGATAGCCTTTTCATCTGCTCATGAGCCTGTTATAGTATCATCTCCTGAGAATGTCATACATATGCTTGAACTTCTAAAGGAAGTGGACAGTAAGCATTGCGATCAGAACTGTATCAAACCAGAAAAATTGTTGGGAGCCGCAGTGAGCGTGTCAGCATCCGCCATTCCAAGATGGATCGGACATCGTGTCCTCCCCACTAGTAAACAATTAACTGCACAGGTGCAAAGGCAGAAAGCTCGCCAAAGTCACTGGCCAATCCTGAGGCGTAATATTGGGTAATGAGTGAACAGCCAATCAGAAGTGAACACGTCACTCTAGGGTGTATTTAAGCTGTGCCTCTTCCTGTCTTTGCCCCTTCCGCGGTCTTCACTTCTGCTGATACAAGATTAAAGCCTCGCTGTGGTAACCACCCGAATTCTGCCTCTCGTGTTTCTCTTCCACGGGCGAAAGGGGACACGGGAGGCGCGGAACAGAAAATGCTGAATAAACCTAGGGACAAAGGTTGTCAGTGTGGTACCCTTTAAGGAAGAAGAGTGGGTTGAAGAGTTTTTCATCTATTAACAGAGGCAAAACCCCTTCATTGTTAAGTCTGAATGTTCATTTTTAAACGGTGTAGAGGAGATGCTGGACTTCACACCTGCCTCACTTACATCCACCTTAAAAGCCCATGCAAACATTTTTTTTCTTTCTGAAACTTAATATTCTTCACTTATTTTGAGTATAAAACATACTACTTTAATGATCCATGATATGTAGATATTCTCTTATGCTGGAGGATGATTTATTTAACAAACCTGGTGCAAAAGATTAGAGGCATTCATTGCCAAGGCTAATAATGGATTTCCAGGTTGAAGGCAACCAACCAACACACAAATACTAATTCTAGGCACTCTGTTGGATGCTTCAATATGATTCTTCGCATATCATGACTTTTCAGTGTATGAGTAACTCAATGCCATCATTTCTAACCTTCTTCCAGTCTTCAGGGAAACAAGCACACTCATTAACAGGAGAGGCAAGGAGGCTTACTAAGGGTTGAAAGAGGGAGCATGGATGTTTAGGACAGAGTTCACAGAATGAAGCCACTCTAAAAACCCAAAAGGGAATATCCTAGTGCTAGGAGAGACAATTGTAGATATTTATATCAATGATAACATTTTCATATAAAAGAATACATTTAGTAATGTCTATACTGGGACAGATTAGAGGCATCAGTCGTGAGTCCATGGTTGTCATAAGATCAGTGGGACTCTATAAACAATATCACAGAGGTTTTTCTCATCAATGGTTAATATGTAGCATATTCACTTAGATATCTCACAACAGATGAATAAAGAAAATATTTTATATATGTGTATATGCATACACACAATGGAATTGTTTTGATTAGCCACAAAGAGGTTGTCTGAAGGAAGATGGACACAGATGTACATAATCATTAAGCAAATTAGGCATGTTTCAAAAAGACATATATGCTTTCTCTTATTTATAATTCCATATTTTATGCAGATTCATAAGATAATATATGCATGTATATGTGACATAAAAATAGGGGCTGATTGGGAATAAGGATAACTAACAGAGGGCAAAGAGAAAGAAGTGTAGAGAATGTCTTACATAGAGTTGTATAAAAAATTCAAAAAACCTAAATAACAAAAATTAAAAAAGGAATCTTCAAGAGACCAGATAGGAACTTATGTTTACTGTCTGTGGACATTCATGCTGCACACCAAAAAATGAAGCAACCACTTTGGTGACAAATACATTTTATAATTTACAGAAGGAAACATTAAACACGAGTTGCCGAGGTGCAATTAGTTTTAAAAACAACTGAAATATATGCATATTTTGATCTATAAATTGCATTCTGTCAAAATTAGATGCATTTCCCTAGGTAACATAGCTGGAAGCAGTTTAGTTAAGTATAGGACACTGCTAAATAAATTTCAAGTTCATATACCCATGGCCCCACAACGTCACTTCACTTCATTTTTGTTCACTGATAAAGACCTATTAAGACCTTTTGCTTTAGCAACTAGTTATAACAGTTTTAAGCTCTATAAGACTTTGACATGTAAAACAAGGTGCTTTCAAAGAGGCAGACAACAGAGGAAGTAAGGATTTCTTTTCTGCTTGTTATCTCATAGCTTGGTAATCTCCTCCCTCAGGACTACAGAACACAGTCAATATTTATACCCGAGCACAGAACATCTCAGAGGACATCATTATAAGTTTACTGACCTACTTCTGTCTGATACCAAGGTACAAATAAGTTGCACAGGGGTGGTATCCCATGTGCCTGTTAACAGTCTAAAGTCAAGCTTGTTAAAGTGGAAGGGTAACTTTTTAACATCTCTTTTCCCTCAACAAACTTTCTGGATGGAATCTATGGGGTAGGGTTCCTAGGAGATTAATTCCCTCCATAGTTAAAACTAAACAAGAAAGAGTCATATGAGGTCACCATGTGGGAAGATTTCAAAGTGTATTCAGTAGTCTGTGAAAATCAAGTCATCCTCTATGTATTTCAATCAATAAGACATTCTGAAACCTAAGAACCAAGCACAACAAATCACAACAACACAAACAACAGGGTAAATGAGATATATCTCAAGACAAACAGAGTCAGAGTGATTGACTGGTAGCAAAAAATATACAATATTGCATTTTGTTTTGTCACATGGAGTAAAGCTTTGTTCATCACTTTCTATTCAGTTGGTGGCATTCAAAAACACTAATTATATAGCTATAAAAATATTTAAGCATATAATCCTGAGGACATGTCAAATTATGAAAACAGTTAAATTTAATTTCTGGAAGTTAATATACAGTCCATATAATTGTTGCACTTTTTAAAAAAGTAATAGAGTTGCTTGGAATAAAATCTGCCCAAATTTTGGAGTGTGAAGTTCTTTTTCTTCCAATGTTTGTGTGAATCCAAGAGAATTATGGGTAGTATGCAAAGAAGACTCCTATGGTAACCTAAGATATGGTCTGTCTTAGTAACTGTTCTATTATTGTAGAGATACTATGTCTAAGGCAATATTATACAAAAAAACCCCCTCTTAATTGGAGGCTTCCTTACACTTTCAAAGGGTTAGTCAATTATTATCATGGTGGAAAGAAGACAGCCATAGCACTAGAAGTGTAGCTCAGAGCTTTACATCCTTGTCAGCAGGCTGAGAGAGGGAGAGAGAAAAAGAGAAGGGAAAGAAAGAATAGGAGGGAGAGGAAGAAGAATGGGCCTGGTGTGGGCTTTTGAAATCTCAAAGCCCATCCTCAACGCACACTTTCTCAAACAAGGAAGTAATCTGTGCTTCCCTAATGTATCAAGGAATCCATTATATATCTTGGTGGCAGTGGTTCATTTTTGATACATTTTCTAAGATACTTTTTGGTTCCATATTGAAGTAGAATGATTTAACAATCTGTTTCATTGACGAGAACCAACTGAAAGTGATTGTGTGTGGCACTAACTTGAGGCAAAACCACTCAAAAACGCTAGCTCATGTTCAAATATAACAATGTAGACTGTCTTGGAGATGCCGCCAAATGTCAATGTAGATGGAGATGCTATCAAATGTCAATAATCATGAGAAGTATGTTTAAACTATTTTGTATAGTTGGTCTGTGAGACATTGATAATGCTCACGTTAGGACTCAAATAGCTTATTAGCCTCTGCTAAGCCACAAGTCAAGACATTAGAATGCTAACTTATGCACGTATAACTCCAAAGCCATTTTCTTTTTAAGGGATGCATATTTGTAATTTCTATACAGTTAGAGGGACATTGAACATTTTCATTGAGTGCCTCTGTCTATGGTTATGTCAAAGTTTGCAAATATGTTTCTTTATTAATTCTCAAATATATAATATCTGGTAGAAATTTCTATATTTCTCTTTTCAATGATATGGATACTGAGACTCAGAAATGTCTAGTGACTTCTGTAGTGTCCGATCTGTGTCACCCAATTGTGATTCACTTTGTGCTTCTGTCTCCCAAGTGTCAGAGATGCTTTGTTCCTGTAGAGTGAAGCCAAAACAATAGCTAGAAGCAGAATGCACAAGTAGGGGGTCCTTGAATACCTCTCTGTACATACATTTTTAAACCAGTTTTTCCTTTCCAGCCCTGGCTCCTGGCACAACAACTCTGAGGCTAATTAGTTATTATTGCACACCTAGACCATAAACGTTGGCTCATTCCCTGACTAGCTCTTAACTTATTTAACTATTTAAATTATTCTATGTCTACCCCTTGGTTTGTTACCTCTCTTTTAGTCCTGACCTGCCTCTTTCTTAGCATCTTCTCAGCATCTCCCTCAGTGTCTTCCTGAGTTCATCAACCTGCTGGTTTGTCTGTCTCCTGTTTTTTGAATCTCTCCCTTCATCTCCTTTTTTTTTCATGCTATTTCCAAGAATCCTCTGTCTTCCTGCCAGTGTCCCACCTCTTATTTCCTGCCTCAGTTCATTGGTCATCAGGTTTTTTTTTATTGACAGGTGATACTTATAAGATATTCTCTCTACACCTTTCACTCCTAAGATAGTTTATCTAGCAATACATAGAACAGAACTGAAGGCTGGAGCAAGCAAGAAATAGAAGTGGCTTATAAATTCGTGAAAAGCTGTCATGAGAACAGAGTATGTATTGATAATTTGATTCCCAGAGAGAAGTATGAAGGTCATACATATATCTGTAAACACCATAGAAAGCAAAGAGCATTATAATGGTTGTAATTATCCTAGTACAACTCATCTTACCTCCTAAAGTACTGTAGTTGGGAAAGTAAAAGAATGGTGACCACTAGTCATTCTGCAGGTACATTTCTGTCATCTCAAATGAATCAGAGCTGACTCATTATAAGAAAATATTTGCCTCTGATACTCCATTATGTCAAATTTGGATATTTTGCTAGAATAATTCATTATCTTTGTGATTTTATAAATAATAGATTAAGTAGATGGAAATATATGTTAAACAAATAGGTTCTTGATCCACTTGGACTTGAGATTTTTACAAAGTTATAAATATAGATCAGTTCTATAAGTAGGATGCCAGTTAGACCTGCACCATTTGTTGAAGATACTTTTTCCCACTATATGGTTTTGGCTTCTTTGTCAAAGATCAAGTGTCCATAGCTATGTAGATTTATTTCTGGATCTTCAATTCTATTCCATCAAATTCTATTTGATCTATCTTTCTGTCTCTGTACCAATATCATGCTGTTTTGATCACTATTGCTCTGTAGTACAGCTTGAGGTCAAGAATGGTGATTTCTCCAGAAGTTCTTTTATTGTTAAGAATTGTTTTCACTATCTGGGATTTTTGGTTTTCCATATGCAGTTGAGAGCTCTTTTCATGTCTGTGAAGAATTGAGTTGGAATTTTGATGGGAATTACATTGAATCTGTAGATTGCTTTTGGTAAGATGCCATTTTTACTATGTTAATCCTACTGATCCATGAGCATGGGAGATCTTTCCATCTTCTGAGGTCTTCTTCAATTTCTTTCTTCAGGGATTTAAAGTTCTTGTCATACAGACATTTTATTTGTTTGGTTAGAGTTATACCGAGATATATTATTTGTGGCTATTGGGAGTGTGTTTTTTCCTCTAATTTCTATCTTAGCCCATTTAGACACAGCTATACAGTTCCTGGGCATATACCCAAAAGATGCTCCACCATACCATAAGGACACATGCTCCACTATGTTCATAGCAGCCTTATTCATAATACCCAGAAGCTAGAAACAATTCAGATTCAGCTAAACAATTCAGCTAAAGAATGGGTACATAAAATGTGGTTCATTTACACAATAGAATACTATTCAGCTATTAAAAACAAGGATATCCCGAATTTTGCAGGCAAATGGATGGAACTAGAAAATACCATCCTGAGTGAGGCAACCTGGTCCCAAAATGACATGCATGGTATGTACTCACTGACAAGTAAATATGAGCCCCAAAATACAGAATACCCATAATATAACTCAGAGACTGTAAGAAGTTTAACAAGAAGGAAGGCTCAAGTGAGCATGGTTTGATCCCACTTAGAAAGTAATCATGGGAGGCAGATGGAGGACAAGACCTAGGTGAAAGAGCTGATGGGATGAGAAAAGGGGAGTAGGATCAGGTATTGGGGGATGGAAATATGCAGCTGCAGGGTCTGGGGTGCTAGGGGAACCTCTACAAAGCCCCAGACATCTGGAATGTGAGACTCTCAGGATTCAATGGGAAAGACTTTAGCCAAAATGCCCAACAGGGGGAAGATAGAACCTGAAGAGCCCACCTCTAGTAAATAAACAGGACCCCAGTGGAGGAATGGGGTCACCAACCTGCCTTCAAAGTTTTTCACCCAAAATTTTTTTCTTTCTAAGTGAAATGCAGGAACAAAAAAAATGGAGCAGAGACTAAAGGAAAAACCATTCAGTGACAGGCCCAACTTGGGATACCCAACTTCTCATGGGCAGGCACCAAACCCTGACACTATTACTTATGCCATGTTGTGCTTGCAGACAGGAGCCTAGCATGGCTGTCCTCTGAGAGGCTCTACCAGCAGCTGGCTGAGACAGATGCAGATACTTAAAGCCATCCATTGGAAAGAGATCAGGGATCCCTACCGAGGAGTTAGGGGAAGGATTAAAGGAAGTGAAGGGGATGGCAACCCCATAGGAAGACCAACAGTGTCAACTAACCTGGACCTCTGGGAGCTCCCAAGAACATTCATGGGGTGGTCTCTAGTCCCTGGCACATATGTAGCAGAGGAATGACTTGACTGGCCTCAGCGGGAAAGGATGCACCTAATCCTGTAAAGACTTGATACCCCAGACAAGAGGGATGTGGGAGGAATAAAGTAGAGTTGGGTGGGTCAGTGGGTGGGTGAGGGCATACCTTCACAGAGGCAAAGGGAAGTGGGTAGGGAGTTAAAAACTCTTGAAGGGAGGACTGGGAAGGGAGGGCAACATTTAGAATGTAAATATATAAAAAAATTAAAAACAATAAAATAGAAACATTTTCTTTGTAGAATAAGTTATAGTAATCATAACATTATTAAAATGAGAAAGCAGGAAAGACCTATTATTTAAACAGATCATATGTTAAATAAAAGTAAAACATAAATAAATGGGATATTATCAATCTGCTATAAATCATGTGTTCCCTTGGAATTTGATAGTATGCAGAAACTGATTATGATGCAATATTGAGCACAGAAAGAATGTAATTCCAGATAAAGGCAGATGTGCTATGCTCCAGCATGGTGCTTCTCAAGTTTATCTCTAAAATTTATGAGCCTACAGTATTGTCTACCAATTATGTTCAAGTTCATCTCAAGGATGATCAAGGTGCCTGACATAAACAGGTGTCTAGTAAGTATTTGATGAATGAATAATGGAGTAAACACCTTTAATAAAGCATTTTAGAAAAGAAGAATTAAAATTTTAAAAAGAACAATCAATTCCATGGCTGTGACATAAAGGAACATAGTCATCACATAGATGCAAATTTAAAAAGTCATAAAATAATGGTTGCATTCATTAAAATCTCACTCAATGGGAAAAACCATTTCAAAAGTTAGAAGCAAAGCCACACACTGCAAGGTTGCCTGCAATCAAATGCTCTACAATCATGTTATGATTGGAATTAAGGCCTTCTTCATGAGATAGAACTCATTTCCGGTTCTGCTTGGCTGGCCAAGAACCTGAGATTAGATAGCTCAGGGACCTAGGGGAAGAACAAATATCACTGTTATTTTAAAGGAATGCAGCAATAAAATGACCCCTAACAACTTTCTTCTATATTTATAGATGGGTGCCTTGCTCAGCCATAGTCAGAGAAGCTTCCTCCTGCAGTTGTTTGGAACAAATACGGAGACCCACAACTGGACAATGTACAGAGAGTGAGAGACATAAGAACAATCAGTCCTAAAATGGAAGTCTCCATCAAATCTCACCCCCACCCCCACCCCCACCCCCAGGGGTCAGAAAACCCTGTGGAAGAGGTGGCAGAAAGAGTGTAAGAGCCAGTGGGGTTGGAAGAGACCAAGGAATCAAGGCCTTTGAGACAGAGCAAGGACTGCCATACACATGAACTCACAGAGACTGGTAGCATGCACAACAGGTCTAAGCCAGATGGAATCTAGGGATGAGATAGGAAGTAGACAGAAGCCTCATCCCTAACCCAGAAGCTATCTTCAGTTGTTAATTGCTTGCAAATTAGGTTTCTTCCATGGAGTATCCCTAGGTGTACAAACTTGTGTGCTGGCCCCATGCCCAGGAGTTGATTGCCAACACAAAATGAACTCACCGGTGTGGAGGTGCTTTTTCTTTTTGTTTCATAATGCTTTCTTTGAGCCTTTTAAAACCCTTACAGATATTTTACTGATGTATCATGGTTTCTAATTCTGTTTTTATGGGTTTTCTGTGCATACAAATGTGTGTATAGTAGCATCTGTGAGTGTTCCTTGTGGTTTCTCTTCTTTTTTTTTTTATGTCCTGTTTTCACCTATTGTTTCTGTTCTTAATGTACATTATTACTTATATTATTATTAATACTACTTATTTTTAAGATGTCTTTTTTTTAAAGAGAGAAAGAAAGGGTGTGGGTAGGTGGTGAAGTGGGGAGGATCTGGGAGAAATTGGGGGAGGAGAAACTGTAATCAGAGTATAATGTATGGAAAATATATTTTCAATAAAAATAGAAAAATGAAGGAAACAGAAATTGTCAGTCAAATGCCATAACTATGGCAGACAAGTAGTGCCACTGGTCTTCAATAAAAGTCAAGAAATCAGTATGAGAACAGATTGTGTACAGTAAAAAAATGGCAAAGGTCAAAATAAAAAAGAAAGCTTAATTGCAAAACTCTGGAAGCACACATGTCAATCATTCAGCCTATTAAACTTCCATACAAATTAAGAGAAAGATATTAAAATTCCATCCCAAGAGATGGTTAAAAGTGTAGTGAAAAAGGAACCATAAGCATCAAGAAATGAAAGGTGAGTTGCTGGAGCAGGTTGGTTTGGGTCAGCAGTGACTGAGCAGAGAGGAGACATTCAATTTTCTTAGCGACATGGAAATAGAAAGTGAATCCAGCTATACCTGTCGCAGGTGTACAGTCAAAGAAATATATATATCCGTACAAAATCAAGACCTGTACCTCATTTGTAATACATTATTATTTATAACAACCAAGTTGTTGAATCAGCCTACGTACTCATCGACAGATGAAGAGTTATATTTAAATAAAAAAGAATAAATGAAAGCAGGAACATAATTGGTCATGTGACTGACAGGAAGGGTGCGGAGTAACAAAGGAGAGTGATGGTGCTGGCTGTGACTAAAGCGCATTATAAACCTGCACGAAGCTAAAGGAAAAGGGATGAAGGCTGGGCATCAGGCTCAGTCAATTAAGTGCTCACTGTGCAAGCACGAGGACCTCAATTCAGATCCCAAGTACCCACATAAAAAGCTGGGCTTGTTGGTGTACATCTGGGATGTCAGTTCTAAGAGCTGGTGACGCTGACAGGTGGATGGATTCTTGTAGGTATCTGGACAGTCAGTCTGGCCAAATCAGTGAGTGTGGATTCAATGAGAAATTCTGCCTGCAAGTATAAGGTCATCTCTAAAAACAGATACTTGTTATAAACCTCTGGCCTCCACATGTACACAAACATACATACACACAAATGCACAGGGAGGGGGCAAGACAATAAAGCGATATTTAGTTTTCAAGTGTCTTCATTTTTTTGAGAATTTCATTCATGACTTCTGTATTTACATCATTTTCACCCTTTTCTCTATCACCTTTAACTTCTGTCTCTCTTCTCACTCTCAAATATTTACTTTCTTCTTTAATTTTTACACACACACACACACACACACACACACACACACACACACACAGAGAGAGAGAGAGAGAGAGAGAGAGAGAGAGAGAGAGAGAGGAGAGAGAGAGTCAGTCTAAGTCTACTTAGTATGTCTTATATTCATATGTGTTTAGGCTGAACACATGGTATTGAAAAAAATTATCTGTAGGCTCTTCCCTGGTAAGGATTGATTTCATTCTGTTAATAGCCTTTGATTTCCTATAGTTCTTTATTTAGGGGTGGAACTATGTGGAATTTCATCTATCGATGTTGCCATATAAACATATCTCTAAGAAGTTCTTGTATAGATTATATTAAGATTTCATGTATGCAGCTTCCTTGTTATAAATAGAAGAGACTCTCTTACTACAGATACCCTGCTCCTCTGGCCCTTACAGTATTTCTGCCTTGTCTTCTGCAATGTTCCCTGAACCTTAAGTACATGGAATGTGTTGTAGATGTATCATTTAGGATTGGGTGCCCCAAAGACTGTTATTCTCTGCATTCTGGTCAGTTGTAGCTTTATATTATGATGTCTGTCTGCTGCTGTAAGCTTTATTCAAACAGCCTATATTCACTTATCTGTGAATATAAGGATAGGTATTTAAAATGCAGTTGGGGTATACTGGTTTTGAGAAGTGTCAGTATAAGATTTTTCTCTAGGATCTATGACTTCACCAGCCGCAGGTAGTTTGCTAGGTTACAATACCAGGCATGAATTCCCTCATATTGAGCAAGCCTTAATTTAAATCCAATTAGATGGCTGTTGGTCACTACCATGACATAAAGTACCACTATTGATTGCACCCCTGGCTCTGTCTTACGATACTTGTAGTTGTGGCTCAAAGGCTTTTCTCCCTCAGCAACTTATATGACAGTTTTGGGTGCTATGTGACTTAGTTCTCAGAGATGAAACTTTCAAGTCATTTCTAGTTTGAGTCTTCCAAGTTCCGGGTCCCAAGAGTGTGATATCTGCAGCAATTGCATCTTACCTTCAAGTTCTGGAAAGCAACCAAAGCCAATGGCAGTGGCCTATATTGGTAAAACAATATGTTTTATGTCAATAGAAAAATTCTGGTTCTAGGAAATGTTCAGTGTACGCTCTTAAAAAGTATTTTAGGAGTAGTGAAAAATGTTAAGTTTGAGGAAACAGTTTCACATGTGTACTAAGAATTGTCTCACAAGTCAAATCTTTTTTTTTAATATATAGGCTTATTTATAAATTTATCTTAAATTATTTCTAGTAGATGCAAAGCAAATTAGGTATCCAAATACATGATATCAGACACTATTATATTAGAAACCCAGGAAAATTCGAAACAAATGAAAATGTTCAAAATATAAAAACTGAAGGCTAAAGTTTAGTAATCTCACTTAATAAAATGTAATTTTTCCCCAGAAACTATAAAATAACATTACAACTTCTGAGAATGATGATAGACAAGAAACTCATTCTGCCATAGGTGGTAAGAGTCAGAGAAGCAAATCTAGATTCTATTTCCAAGAAGTACAGGAAGCTTTGGAAAGCCACAAGGGAAGCATTTCAGCTATAGTCTCTGCTGTGACAAACATCACGGCTAGAAGCAACTTCGGGAGGAAGGAGACCATCCATCTTACAGGTTACAGTCCATCATTAAGGGAAGCCAAGGAGGAACTAAAGCACACACTTGAAGCAGAAACCATGAAGGAACACTGGTTGCTGAGCCATACTTACCTAGCTTTCTTATACATCCCAGGACCACCTGCTCTGGTTAGTGCCACTCACAGGGGACTGGCCCTCCCACATCTGTTAATAAGACAGTAGCCAGAGGCATGTCTACAGGCTAATCCAATTTAGGCAGTCCCTCAACTTAGAGTCCCTGATCAGGTAACCCTGGGCTGAGTCAAGCTGACAAAGCTAAGTGAAGCTAAGCAGAGAAAAAAGTATGAGAAAAATCAGAGGGGGGAGGGAAGTAAAAAACAAAGAAACAAAGAAACAAACAGCCCACAAAACACATCAAAGAAGAGGAACATGCACACATTGTACTCACCTGCATGTTCCTTATCTCTCTCTCTCTCTCTCTCTCTCTCTCTCTCTCTCTCTCTCCCCTCCCCCTCCCCCTCCCTCTCCCTCCCCCTATCCCTCCCTCTCCCCCTCCCTCTCTCTCTCTGGCACACACACGCCTGAGACACACCCAGGAAAAGGATACATGTTAAAAGAGTCTTATATTGGCTTGCTACAGACTCTGAGCCCAAGGAAGGATCGAGATGGGCAGTTGTAGGAGGTCCTGATGCCGCCAAGCCAAAGGGAAGGAGCAAGACAGCCATGCTCTGGGTGGCCAGGAACAGATCCTGTCAATAGAGAATGATGCTGGAGTTTGATAACACTGATCATGGTCCCCAGATGCTGAAGCCACTTAATTGCCATTTACTGCTACTGAGTATGAAAACTGAAGTTTCAAGAGAACTTGGTACCCAAAGCTGCATCCCTCCAGTAGAATGAATGAAACTCAGGAGTTCTTGATAGTGAGAAGACAGGTTCTCTGCCTCAGTGCTTTGATGATAGGTTTCCATGCTGCCAAAGCAATTGGGAGATACCGTCAACTAGAACACTAGCAACTACAAGAATTGTGACCTGGGGAGTCTTTGCATAGGGATAGAACCTGATCAGCCCACAGAGCATAAAACAGAGATCCCCAAAAGGTCAAGAGGATGCCTTCCCAGTCTTTTTAGTAGTACACCAGCTATCATAGAGTGCTGATGTTGTATTATAGATGAAAAGAGCTACAAGGTATCTCAGTGCCTCCTTTAGTACATTTTGGTGTGCTTTTCCTGAGTATTTGGTTCCTCCATCTAAGAATAAAAATGAACTCACTGGTACCTACATGGAGCTCACATTACTACATTTTAAATACTCTAATCCATATTGTCTTGATACAAATCAAATTTTAGTAATATATCCATATACATATAAGCAAGAACAAATGTAAACCACAACGAGGGACACGAGAGAATCACAGAATATGAATGAGGGCACCAGTACACTAGAGCATCTATGTAAGGACAGCCTGTATGTTCAGCAACTTTCAAAGTTCTGGCATTTCCCTTGTGGGCTGGTGACTAATGTGAGGCTCATTTGTACTTGCTTATTTTCCATTTATTACAGAGATGTCACAGGTTCAGGGAATTATTGTGATGATTTTGACTCAGGCTTCATGTTGCCTTTTGGACGAAGAAGTGCTACAGGGCTGAGCTACATAACCTTCGAGAAAGTCATACCAAATACAGAGCTATTATGTCCCCCAGTGACAGCCTCACCAAGACAATCAGGTAGTTTGGAGGTCACTGAATTAATCATAAGACTTGTAAGTAGTGACTGCATGACTCAGAAAAGTGTAAGGAAATTGGGGGTAAGAGACAAGAAGAAAGACTGTACTTCAAGAGGAAGACAGCATGAACAGAGCTAGAAGTAGCACAATGGTTTGCACAAAACAAGTAATACTTTTATTTATATTGATGGCATCCCTGTGATGAGATTTAGCTTTGATTGTCCAAATAAGAGGAGGAAAAAGCTGACTTGTGAAGGAAAAATATCAGAGGCATGAAACTTGTATTTCTATGTAGCACTTCTCTTAAGAGATTTTTCTACTCTTACTGTTTTCAAATGGGTGCTTTCGTTTAGTTGATTTTACCCAATATCTACAAGCACAGGGAACACTGTTGTATGATGGAAGCCCATAGTCTTCTGCAGGCTCACAGAGCATTAGGATTGTTGTTTTCTCTCTTATTTGAGCTCACTTTAGAGCATCAATCATTTTAAGCATTTTATATCTTAAATAACTGTCAATGTGAATAGTATTATTCTTTTTCTAGCTGTGATAGAATCTATGTTTTGTCATTGCACTTTCTGTCTTCCTTAAAGTGGAATCTCTATCCCCAGTATTCTAGTATCACTTAATTGTTTTTAGTACATCACAGAGAACACACATATATGTTTACATGTGTGTATATATATGTATGTGTACATGTGTGTAAGAATGGTTTCTGATAGCTTGATTGATCTTAGAATGCTTCAAATTTAGGACAGTGTTAGGCACTTTACATATTTATAAAATAAATGCAGCATTTATGTAAGCAAAAGTATTATGACTGAATAAAACATCAGTTTCACGTGTGAATCTGTGAACAGATTTAGGAGAGGAGAGATAAAAGCAAAGGACTTTGAGAAGGCAGGGGTTACTGGTGACTAGGTACAAGAAGAGAAAATAGAATTAGCTAAGGACAGCAGAAGTCACAGTCTGTGACCTACACATGTACCATACTTTAGAGTGAAATGCAAGCACAAATACCATGGGAGACATGGAATTAGACAATGGCCAAAGAGGATCTTTATTTTATGTATTCTCAATGTGCATATTTGGAAAAACAGGAGTGACAGTTTCTTCTAAAAATAACTTATTTGTGTTTATTTATTTAGAGATGAGATCTTACTGTTGACCAGTATGTCCTCAGATTTGTGATTCTCCTGCTCATCTTCCTGAGTAGATGGGAATACAGATGTATATGGCTGCATATGTCTTTTAAGAAGATTTTAGTTGGCTGTTCCATTTTAGGAATAAGAGCAATTTGCTTCTGAGTGTCAGTAAAACATGTGGGAGAAGGGTAAAGGCTAAAGTAGTTTTTTTCAGGATGACCTTAGCTTTCCAGTACTGTAGAATATGCATTCTCTTCTGAAAGATAGTCATCAAGGTTGGAAGGGTTGGGCAGGAATAGTGTGGCATGGGAACCTGGCAGATGTGGGCATTTGAAACTCTGTAATGACCCAAACATGTAAGGACTCTGCAGGAAAGTGTTCTGAAGTTCTCAGAGAATCAATAGAATCTAAAGTAAATATAATAGTTATGTCTTCAGTCAGTCAGCTCAATGTACTCTCCAACAACATTGAGGATTGAGGACAAGAATCACAGAATATGGAGTGTAAGTGTGTATGATATGTAAAAGGCAGGCAAAGTAAGTGCTTCAAGATTTACTTTAAGCAGAAGCAAGAGGGTAGCAGGCTTGATTATTGCTGGTATAACAGCTTTAATTTCATTAATTGCTAGCACCTCTGCTTCTGCAATAGCACTGACACAAGGAGTTAAGACAACTATTTTTGTTAACCATCTAGCAAAAAGAATGTTACTAATGTTTTGAATATACAGAGGATTTATATAGGTATCTGGAACACTGAATGATGCTCTATAATTTATTCAAATTATCTGAAGGAGGTTCAGGGTTCAAGAGATAGGAGCCATCCCAAGTGTCATGACAAATATCATCGGAGTAGTGTTACTTTTGAAATTCACAATGAGATTCTGGGGGGCTCCACAGATCCCACAGCCAGCGCTAGCACTCCCCTTCCGCCGCTCGCCCCTCTTCCCGTCTGAGGCCTGGACCAGACCTCTGCCCGGCCTGCTGGTGAGTGCATCCCGGATCCCACAGGAGACATTCTGGGGGCTCCAAGGATCCCACAGCCAGCTTTAGGTAGGAAAACCCACATACTGCCCCGAGCCCATAGTTGGCTGCCCTGAGTGCTCAGATTCCAGCAGATATCCCCCTTCTGCCCATCTCCCGGGTCTGAGGCCTGGACCAGACCTCTGCCAGGTCTGCTGTTGTGTGGACCCTGGATTCCGCCTGAGACATACTGGAAGGTCCACTCAACCCAGAGCAAACAACACTCATTTTTCCTTAATATCTCTTAATATCAATGGACTCAATTCTCCAGTAAAAAGACATAGATTATCAGACTGGATAAGTAAACAGGACCCAACATTTTGCTGCATTCAGGAAACGCACCTCTGTGGAAAGGACAGATACTACCTCAGAGTAAAAGGTTGGAAAACAATCTTCCAAGCAAATGATGCCAAGAAACAAGCTGGAGTAGCGATTCTAATATCAAATAAAATCAATTTTCAACCAGAAGTAATCAAAAAAGATAAAGAAGACACTTCATATTCATCAAAGGAAAAATGTACCAAGAGGAACTCGCAATTCTCAACATCTATGCCGCAAATGCAAGGGCACCCACATACATAAAAGAAACTTTACTAAAACTTAAAGCATACATTGCACCCTACAAAATAATAGTGGGAGATTTCAACACCCCACTCTCAGCTATGGACAGATCATGGAAACAGAAACTAAACTGAGACACAATGAAACTAACAGAAGTTATGAACCAATTGGATTTAACTGACATCTATAGAACATTTCATCCTAAAACAAAAGAATATACCTTCTTCTCAGCACCTCATGGTATCTTCTCCAAAATAGACCATATAATTGGTCACAAAACAGGCCTCAACAGATACAAAAAGATTGAAATAATCCCTAGTACCTTATCAGACCACCATGGACGAAGACTTGTCTTTGACATGGACAAAAACAACAAAGCCCACATACACTTGGCAACTGAACAATGCTCTACTCAATGATAACTTGGTCAAGGAAGAAATTAAGAAAGAAATTAAAGACTTTTTAGATTTAAATGAAAATGAGGACACATCATATCAAAATTTGTGGGACTCATTGAAAGCAGTACTAAGAGGAAAAATCATAGCTCTAAGTGCTCACAAAAAGAAATTGGAAAGAGCATACATTAACAACTTGACAGCAAACCTGAAAGCCTTAGAACAAAAAGAAGCTAGTATACCCAAGAGCAGTAGACGGCAGGAAATAATCAAACTCAGGGCTGAAATCAACCAAGTTGAAACAAAAAGAACTATACAAAATATCAACAAAACCAGGAGCTGGTTCTTTGAGAAAATCAACAAGATAGACAAACCCTTAGCCAGACTAACCAAAGGGCCTGTGTGTGTGTTGTTATGTTTCTGCCATAACAACAGAAACAGAGGAAATTAAAAAAATCATCAGATCCTACTACAAAGGCCTATATTCAACAAAATTGGAAAATCTGGAGGAAATGGACAATTTTCTAGACAGATACCAGGTACCAAAGTTAAACTAGGAGCAGATAAACCATCTAAACAGTAGCATAACGCCTAAAGAAATACACACAGTCATTAAAAACCTTCTCACCAAAAAATGTCCGGGGCCAGATGGTTTCAGTGCAGAATTTTTTCAGACCTTCAAGGAAGACCTAATACCAATCCTCTTCAAGCTATTCCATCAAATAGAAACAGAAGGAACACTACCCAATTCGTTCTATGAAGCTACCATTACACTCATACCTAAACCACAGAAAGACCCAACAAAGAAAGAGAACTACAGACCAATCTCTCTTATGAATATTGATGCAAAAATACTCCATAAAATTCTCGCAAACCGAATCCAACAATACATTAAAACAATTATCCATCAAAATCAAGTAGGCTTTATCCCAGGGATGCAGGGATGGTTCAATATTCAGAAATCCATCAATGTAATCCACTACATAAATAAACTCAAAGAAAAAAACCACATGGTCATCTCACTAGATGCTGAGAAAGCATTTGACAAAATTCAACATCCCTTCATGTTAAAAGTCTTGGAAAGATCAGGAATTCAAGGCCCATATCTAAACATAGTAAAAGCAATATACAGCAAGCCAGTAGCCAACATCAAACTAAATGGAGAGAAACTTGAAGCAATCCCACTAAGATCAGGGACTAGGCAAGGCTGCCCACTCTCACCTTACCTATTCAATATAGTCCTGGAAGTCTTAGCTAGAGCAATTAGACAACAAAAGGAAGTCAAAGGGATACAGATAGGAAAGGAAGAAGTCAAAATTTCACTATTTGCAGATGATATGATAGTATACTTAAGTGAACCTAAAACTTCCACCAGAAAACTCGTAAACCTGATAAACAACTTTAGCAATGTGGCTGGATATAAAATCAACTCAAACAAATCAGTAGCCTTCCTCTATTCAAAGGATAAACAGGCTGAGAAAGAAATTAGGGAAATGACATCCTTCACAATAGCCACAAATAAAATAAAATATCCTGGAGTGAATCTAACCAAGCAAGTGAAAGATCTGTATGACAAGAACTTCAAGTCTCTGAAGAAAGAAATTGAAGAAGATCTCAGAAGATGGAAAGATCTCCCATGCTCCTGGATTGGCAGGATTAACTTAGTAAAAATGGTTATCCTGCCAAAAGCAATCTACAGATTCAATGCAATACCCATCAAAATTCCAAATCAATTCTTCATAGAGATAGAAAGAGCAACTTACAAATTCATTGGGAATAACAAAAAACCTAGGATAGCGAGAACTATTCTCAACAATAAAAGAACCTCTGGGGGAATCACCATTCCGGACCTCAAACTGTACTACAGAGCAGTAGTGATAAAAACTGCATGGTATTGGTACAGAGACAGACAGGATGATCAATGGAATAGAATTGAAGACCCAGAAATGAACCCGCACACCTACGGCCACTTGATCTTTGACAAGGGAGCTAAATCCATCCAGTGGAAAAAGGACAGCATTTTCAACAAGTGGTGCTGGCTCAACTGGAGGTCAACATGTAGAAGAATACAAATTAATCCATTCTTATCCCCTTGTACAAAGCTCAACTCCAAGTGAGTAAAGGACCTTCACATAAAGCCAGATACACTGAAACTAATGGAAGAGAAGTTGGGGAAGACCCTCGAATACCTAGGCACAGGGGAAAAGTTCCTGAACAGAACACCAATGGCTTATGCTCTAAGATCAAGAATCGACAAATGGGACCTCATCAAATTGCAAAGCTTCTGTAAGGCAAAGGACACTGTCAACAAGACAAAATGGCAAACAACAGATTGGGAAAAGATCATTACCAATCCTACATCTGATAGAGGGCTAATATCAAATATATACAAAGAACTCAAGAAATTAGACGCCAAACACCAAAATAACCCCATTAAAAATGGGGTACAGAGCTAAACAAAGAATTCTCAACTGAGGAAACTCGAATGGCTGAGAAACGCCTTAAGAAATGCTCAACATCCTTAGTCATCAGGGAAATGCAAATCAAAACAACACTGACATACCACCTGACACCAGTCAGAATGGCTAAGATCAAAAACTCAGGTGATAATAGATGCTGGCGAGGATGTGAAGAAAGAGGAACACTCCTGCATTGTTGGTGGGGTTGCAAGCTGGTACAACCACTTTGGAAGTCAGTCTGGCGGTTCCTCAGAAAATTGGACATAGCACTACCTGAGGACCCAGCTATACCACTCCTGGGCATATATCCAGAAAATGCCCCAACAAATAACAAAGACATATGCTCCACTATGTTCATAGCAGCCTTATTTATAATAGCCAGAAGCTGGAAAGAACCTAGATGCCTTCAACAGAGGAATGGATACAAAAAATGTGGTACATTTACACAATGGAATATTACTCAGCTATTAAAAATAATGAATTCGAGAAATTCTTAGGTAAATGGATGGAACTAGAAAATATCATCCTGAGTGAGGTAACCCAATCACAATATTGTGCCTGCTCTGCTAAGAAAGTGATTCTGTTTCAGAACTTAGAGAATTTTCAGACAACCTCTATATGTCTGTTTTGCAGACATTCCTCAAATACTGTGGTTTAATAATACTCTAGATTCCTCCCAAACTATTTACCATGAGTACAAAAAACCCACAAATGAACAAACAAACAAACAACACCCAAATTCTGTGACCTTACTGTACTTCTGCTGCCCTTCCCTAAAGTCACTGGGAATGGAGTGACTTCTTCAGTGTTTATGCAGCTACAGTACACTCTCAGCTACACTTAATTGGGTCTGTGGGACACCGTCCCTATTGCCTGAAAGTTTCTCTATCCCACATCCCTCCCTCCAACTTTAAATTGCTTTGGGATTTGGGGAACAATTATAATAGCTGTTGCATAACAAATATTTATTCTGCCACATCTATGGAATCTGGCATATTTATTCAATCTTCAGAGTACTGAAGCTAATTCTATAAAAATGTAACTGGTTCTTATAAGGGGTGAAAATTCATCAGTCTAAGGGTGAGTCAATTAAGTCAATTAAAGCCTTTCTGTAATTAAAGGCATTCATTATTATGCATTAATAATACAAATGACCAGAAGACATGTATCAAGTAATTTATTTTTCCCAAATACTTCTGTAAATTATTACCTTATATTGTATTTTTTATAATTATTAATCTTTAAAGAAGCTTCCACATACTTTTTCTGTTACAATATGTAATGTAATATGTGTAATATACATAAAAGATTAAGGTAAATCCAAAACAGATTATAAAATGAGAGGGATTCTCAAACCAAGGCTGTAATTCTACTCTGAGTACTTTTCCTTGGTGCTAAATCTATTTCATATGTGTTTCAATGAGTGCTGAGTACCTCTGTTACCATCAGTGCTGACACTAGTGGGTATCTAGTTAAGATTTTTTTCTTGTTAGTACTGACTAAAAGAAGCTAAAAGATAATTAAGTCTGTTACTAGCGAACAATTTGGGTACATTAAGTTACCCTGGACTCGACTCTGTATATACTGTAGGGAGAAAAGGCTTAGAAAGTAAAAGTTGTTGCATTCAGTAGAAACCCTGTACCGTGTCTAGTCACTGTGCTTGAGGAAAAGTATAAACAAGGCAGACACACTGATTTCTCCTCTTACTTATTTTCTACCCAGAAGTGAACCCACTTAGAGTGTCAGGAGCAGAAGAAAAACCAAAGATGGCAAGACAGGCTTAGTTCTGGGTGGCTTTGGGTAGGTGATGGGATTTCAACCAAGGAGAAAAAGACTGAGATCTGTGACAGGAGAAGCCATTCAAGTCATCTAAGAGGCACAGGCATGACATTTGTCTGGATGAGAAAGATGGTCTCCATATGCCTGGACTCCACTATGATAGGAGTCAGCATGGCCACATGTCCTGGTGAGTCAACATGCCTCCTTCCCTTTTCATGTCTCTGTATGAATCCTTCTGCTAATGCATGTGACCCAGTGTCTCTTGAGCAATTTCTGAAATTCACTTGCAGGGAAATTTGATTTATCAAGTGCTATTAGATAAGTGTGAAATCATTGCCCTGTTTTTTCTGGGCAATGTTTAATCAATACAGTTCATTTACCACTGTGACAAATTTCTCTCTGGTTCTTGCTGACTGCTCTCTGTTGTTGACAATAGAATTTCTATAGACAGTTTTAGTGTTACCAGTCAGGCAAGGCTTTCAATGGTCCCCATTTACTGCTTTCCTAGGTACACTTACCATCACACGCTCACAGAGGCAGCCTCAAATAAATGGATGTGCAGCCAATCTGCCTTCTCTTAACTCTGGCTCAGCTTCTCATATTACATTTGCCCATCTTATTTTCTTTTCTTAACCTATTTAATCCTTTCCATTTTTTTTAGATCCAGAATGTCCAGAACAGTCCTTTGAGTCTCCTTTGATGATTATTTCTCATAAACATCAACCATTTTGCAAATGTATAATTTTAACCGAAGATACAGAATACTAGTCTTCACAATGTATCTTTCTATACACCTTTTCCGTGTACTAAATTCCATTGCCAAACTCATATTGGCAATTCCTTATATTACTAACACTTATTGTTTTTAGAATGAGATTGGTTTCAAAGTAAACTACTAGCAATGTTCTAAAACATTATTGTAGTTTGGTACAAATTGGTTATGTGTTTAAAAATGTGTCTTTAAATTTCTCTAATATTTATCATTATGTTAATCTGTGGTTGTCTATAAAATGTAAAAGAATTATTGTTCTTGAATCTCTCACGATGTCTATGCCAGCCTGTATAATTTGGCAAAATGAAACATATTTGAATCTGAAAAAAGTCAGAAGCACTGAATGCATCAACTTTGTGTTCATTTGAGTTTTTCATTACTACTATCCTTTTAAACAAGTAAATTGCCAAAATGAACTCTTGTGCTGCAGAATAAAAGAATGTACTGTGTCATGCTTTGCCAAGATTCCCCATAACATTTTTGTGGATCTGGTCTGTGTAATGGTCTTGTCATAGGAATAATCACACAAAATGCTAAGAGTAGGCTTAAAATATGAAGGTAACAGCTACGTTTTTGATTTGTTGCTAAATTTTAGCTTGTACCATTTAATTTTTTGT
This sequence comes from Arvicanthis niloticus, assembly GCF_011762505.2. Classification (NCBI taxonomy): domain Eukaryota; kingdom Metazoa; phylum Chordata; class Mammalia; order Rodentia; family Muridae; genus Arvicanthis; species Arvicanthis niloticus. The sequence goes on from NC_047662.1 coordinate 91,941,496, forward strand.
GAGTAGATGTTGGTAATATGCAATTAAAAGGATTAATAGTGTATGTAATATCAGGCATAAAAAGAAATATTATTCAAAAAATAAATGTTGTTAAAATTTTTTGACTATTATCAAACACTGACTCACAATTACAGTCTTTTATTTTTTAAGTAGAACTTTGTTTTATCTTCTTCATTGCTAGTTTTCTAGGGCAGGTGAAATGAAGCCAGAGGTTTGGGGATATCCATTTAGGAATGTTTCTCAACATCACTTTTTGAATGTGCATCTGATATGGATAGATAGTCACTTGTTGCCAATGGGCATGCATACTTCCAACATAATTTCACTATATTCAATAACATATATTATTGGGGATATTAATACCAGAGATTAAGAAATGAGCCCTTTCTAATACATAAAAAATGATTTTTTCAGGTACTTTGTAACATTTGTTTTGGGGGCAGTGGATATGTGCTATGGTAGATCTTTCAATGATGGCTGACCGTGGCTGACATGGATAAACATAACCAGACATTTGTCTCTGAATTCCTTCTTTTGGGTCTTTCTGGATACCCAAAGACTGAGGTCATTTACTTTGTTATTATTCTGGTCATGTATCTAGTGATTCTAACTGGCAATGGTGTTCTGATCATAGCGAGCATCTTTGATTCCCACCTTCACACACCCATGTACTTTTTCCTGGGCAACCTGTCTTTCTTGGATATCTGCTACACAACATCTTCTATACCTTTAACGCTGGTGAGTCTAATTTCAAAGAAAAGAAACATTTCTTTCTCTGGTTGTGCAGTGCAGATGTTCTTTGAATTTGCAATGGGATCAACAGAATGCTTGCTTCTTGGCATGATGGCTTTTGATCGCTATGTGGCCATCTGCAACCCTCTGAGATACTCTATTGTCATGAACAAAAAAGTGTACATATCCATGGCATGTGCATCATGGTTTTCTGGTGGCATCAATTCAGTTGTGCAAACATCCCTTGCCATGCAGTTGCCTTTCTGTGGGAATAATGTTATTAATCAATTTACATGTGAGGTCTTAGCTGTCCTCAAGCTGGCATGTGCTGATATATCTCTCAATATCATTACCATGGTGATATCAAATATGGTCTTCCTGGTTCTTCCAATACTAGTCATCATTTTCTCTTACCTGTTTATCCTCCACACAATCTTGAGAATGAACTCAGCCACAGGGAGACGCAAGGCATTTTCTACCTGCTCTGCCCACCTGACTGTGGTGGTCATATTTTATGGAACCATCTTCTCTATGTATGCAAAACCCAAGTCTCAAGATCTGACTGGGGAAGAGAAGTTCCAAACTTCAGATAATATCATGTCTTTATTTTATGGAGGAGTTATACCCATGTTGAATCCAATCATTTACAGCTTGAGGAATAAGGATGTTAAAGCTGCCATAAAATACATACTGAAACGAAAGTGCATTCCATAAAGACGTCCACAAACACAGGTTTTTGTGTTGCAAGCATGAGATCGACTCAGCAGCAAATCTGTGAGAACATTTTAATTAATTATCTATTCAATTTGGAAAAACCTTGGCTACTTGGTTACCTCCCAAAGATTTAAGGTAAGTCCCTAGTGCTGAAGACACCATGAACTTCTGAAACAGAACTCAGAGGAAACTGAACTGGACTCAAAAGCTTCCTTCTGATGACTAGCTTTTATGGTTCCAGAAAACACCATGCAAGCTGTATAAAGAGGGAGACAATCAACAGTCTTACTCAGCTCTGATGCCTATGAGCCATTTCAATGAACGGTATGCACAGTAACCATAAGGGCATAGTAATGGCATACATGCCTGTGTGGTGACCAACACTTCTCTAATTGGACTTAACACCCGCCCAACAAAAGGGAGACCATGTCTGGTTCTAGAAATCAAGATAACTACCCAATGTTGATGAATAATCTGGAGATGGGAGATATAGCCTTTCCCAGGGAAGAGCACACCAGTTAGTTTTACAGTTCCAAATGGTAATCCCTGAAAACATGCATATAGGTAGTATTATATGGACTGAACAGTTTATATTTAGCAATTTACGTATACAAATATACGTAATTGCTAGTAATGAAGGAAAAGATATGCATACAACAACAATTAGGTAAAATGGCCATAAATTTGAGAGAAAGGAGGGGTACATGATAGGGTTTGAAGGGAAGAAAGGGAAGGGAGAAAAGTTGTAATTAAATTATAATCTCAGAAACAAAATAAAAAGAGAACCCTTGGTTAGGGGGAGATATTTTCATTCTTTGCTGTCACTAGTCATGTTCAGCGATATTTACTGAGGATAGAGTTTGCTTCAAATGGATCTTCAAACATGTCTTGATCTCTCAAACACCATAAATTCCGATTTTAATCCTATTCTTGGTAATGTCTGAATTAAGTGCATCAGATGGGCTGTGTGGAAACACTATGGAATGACTGCATCCAAACTCAGGAAACAGAGAGACAAGTGTGCCAATATTTCTATTTCCAAAACCCTAACAAATTTTTTTGGTTTTACTACCCGTTCTTTCAAATCCACAGTTGACTTGCTAGTGATAAATCAAGTAAGTCAAGTTCCAAGTATTCTTTCAAGATTTACTAAGTTGGAAAATACGATTACTGAGGTCAGTGTCATGGTAAGTGAAGTTCAGGTGCCATAAGTGAGGTATCAAGGCTACTGTTTCATAACACATCTTCTATTCAAAGCCACTCATTATTAGAGCCAGATATATGCCTCTCCTGTCCACCCCATTCATATTAATCACATCTTCCACATGCACATCTGCATGAAGAGATCAAGGAAGATGAAGAAATGGGGATGTTCAATGAGTGGCGGGAGGAATTTCCATACTGCCCGCAGGAGGGAACACAACCTAAAGTAAGGATCATGAAAGAGAGTTGGTTAGGGTTTGGGGTCCTTGGGTAGCTGGAAGAACTAGCATCAGATTTGATGAGTTGAGGCCTGCTGCATCCTCAAGAAAGCAAGCTGGCAGAGGAGGTAGTCTAGAAGAGATGAAGGTGGGTATACATGGCAAAAAGCCAACAGAAATGCTTTCACATCTCCCTGAGATGTTCTCACAGGTTCAGGAAGAAGAAAGATTACAAATCTCAGCAGAGCAGCATTCTTTAAATTCATAATCTCATTATGCAATGTTAAAACATCCAGAGAGGTATTAGACTCTAGCAGAATGGGCTATGGAGCTAAACAACGAATTCTCAACTGAGGAAACTTGAATGGCCAAGAAGCACCTAAAGAAATGTTCAACAACCTTAGTCATCAGGGAAATGCAAATCAAAACAACAGTGAGATTCCACCTCATATCAGTCAGAATGGCTGAGATCAAAAACTCAGGTGATAGCAGATGCTGGCAAGGATGTGGAGAAAGAGGAACACTCCTCCATTGTTGGTGGGATTGCAAGCTGGTACAACCACTCTAAAAATCAGTCTGGTGGTTCCTCAGAAAATCTGACATAGTATTACCTGAGTACCCAGCTATACCATTCCTAGGCATATACTGAAAAGATACCGCAACATATAACAAGGACAAATGCTCCACTACGTTCATAGCAGCCTTATTTATAATAGCCAGGAGCTGGAAAAAACCTAGATGTCCATCAACAAAGGAATGGATACAGAAAATGTGGTACATTTACATAATAGAGTATTACTCAGGTATTAAAAACAATGAATTTATGAAATTCTTATGCAAATGGATGGAACTAGAAAATATCATCCTGAGTGAGGTAACCCATCACAAAAGAACACACATGGTATGAACTCACCAGTAAGTCAATATTAGCTCAAAAGCTTGCAATACACAAGATACAATTCACAAACCACATGAAGCTCATGAAGAAGGAAGACCAAAGTATATGTGGGTTCTTCTTGGAAGGAGTAACAAAATACTCATAGGAGCAAATATGAAGATAATGTGTAAAACAGGAAGTGAAGGAGGGGCCATCAAGAGACTACCCCACCTGGGGATCCATTCCATGTGCAGATACCAGGATACCAGGATACCAGGATGTGTATGCTGAGAGGAGCCTGATAATTAAAAAAAAAGAAATTCACAATGATTATCATTATAATTAGAAAAAAGTTTAAAGATACGTGTAGGATATTTGGCATAATCCTAATACTTTTCTGGGTGTGTTAACTTTGCATAGTGAGATTGTGCATTTAAAGAATGCTGCTCTGTTGACCTTTGATGCTGCAGATAATGCGGATAAAATTATCCATGGCCTGAGGTCAGTATTTCCATTTTGGTCAAACCTTAGAAATGGCATATATAGCTTGATCAGGCTAGTCCTTCTTGTCCTGGGAATACTTTTATTTCTGCCTATTGTGTTAAAGCTTATCTTTAACAACATCAACATGTTGGTAGCCAAAGTACATGGCTTAAACCTGAAAATGGACCCCCAGACAGAGTTATTGAATTAACTGGCTGGCAAGTCAAGGTTGAGTAAGATTCTGCACAGAACCTTATTAACCTAAGACAGAAGTGCATTGCTTTTGATAATTCATATTCCACAATGGGTAAGAAAAGCATTCTTGTCAGAACGACCTAAGACAGGTTCAGTGTTGTTAACAAAATAAAAAAGGGGGAGAGGTGGAGAGCCTTTGGGGCTGCTTGGAAAAAGACTGACATGGGCCAAGGACAAGGAAAGGGGCTGCTTGGCAGGAATATGACATTGGCCAAAAACAAGGAAGTAGGCTTCAAGCAGGAATCTGACATTAGACTAGAACAAAGAAGTAATTTCAGGTAGGAATCTAAATCTTAGGCTACAACAAAGAAGTAATCTCAGGCAGGAATCTAAATATTAGGCTAGAACAAAGAAGTAGGCCTCAAACATGAAAATGACCTTGGGCTAGGATAGGGAAGTAGGCTCAGATACTTTGGTCATCCTGATAAGCCTTTAGAAACAGTGATCATGGGAGTGTTCACATAATTGTGTTTTATGCCCTGCTTTTCCTTTTTGTGCTTATTGTATTTCTTGTTCCTCGACTATTTGCATCTAATGTATTGCTAGACCCTCAACCTAGAACTAACCTTAATACATACATGTAATCAAAATGGTATAAAAGTATTAAGGAAGAGGGGGTATATGATAGGGGGTTCTAGGGAGGGGAAATGGGGAAAGCGAATGACATCTGTATAGTAAATAAATAAAATATCCAATAAAAATAAATAAATAAAACAAAAAGAAATGTAAATACATAAAATATCCAATAAAAAGAGAGAAAAAGATAAAAACATTTACTTTATGTCTATCTATCTATCTATCTATCTCTCTATCATCTATCTATCTATCTATCTATCTATTTATCTTGTGTTCTGAATGTATAATATGTTATTTATTTATTTTTCTTGTTTCATCTGCTTTATTAGTGTTTTCTTTTTTCCCAATTTTATTAAATATTTTATTTACACTTCAGATGCCATCCCCTTTCCCCATTCCCCCTCTTAGAAAACCCCTATCCCATGTCCCCTTTCTCTTTTTGCATTTATACATTTTTTAAAAATGTTAATCAAAGGCTTTATAAGTTTGGTATTGCTCAATCAGAGGTGTAACCCACTAACCAACCTAGATATATCAACTATCTTTGATTGGTGGAGATACATGAGCATCTGCCTCCCTGTCTCCCCACTCTTTCTCTCTTTCATCACCTAGCTTCTCCTCTCCTTCTTCTCCTCCTCTTCTTACTCCTCTTCCTCTCAGTACTCCTCCTACCTTAGCTCCTCCTACATATCACCCTTCCTGTTAAAATGAAACTTTTCTCTCAAAATACAATTAGAGCATAATTATGCCAATTTGTACCAGTGAGGTAAAAGATAGTCCTAATACCCAGTCCATCCTTTTGTTGACTAACCAGCACCTCTGTCATCTATCCTAACTAAAACATTTAGTTCTGAACCTGGCTTTAGGGTGAATGTCAGCTGACGACCATCCACTCAAATCTTTTCTCTCAAGGTAAATAGCCAGGATTGGCTATGAGGCTATAAGTTTTCAACCCCATCAGAAATCCAGAATGACTGAGTTAACTATAATTGTGGGAAGCACAAAGCATAGCTTCTAAAACTTAGCCAATTTATAGAGACCTCTGAACACCTGGACACTCCCTCTACTTCAAAACGTTGGAGCATCTGTTCTTCTGCCTTCTGGCCCAGGATCATCTGACAGACCTTAGTGCTGCAGAATTATTAAGGGCTGATTACTCTGTCTAGGCAGATATAATCAGTCGACTATTCTGCAAGTGTGTCCTTTTCTGGACAGTAATTTGTCTGTAGATGGGAAGAGGCAATTCTTGTCTAGTGGCTGTCTCACCACAACTGGAGTAACTCCAAAGATGCTCAATTTTAATAAGTTATTTAACTTAAACTTTTTTAAATATCACAAAACAGAAGTTAAATGTATTTATGATTGTTCCATGTATAAGGATTCCATGTTAAGATACTATTAGTCACACTGACTATTCATCCTGGATTTGAATCTATATCCATCTAATACAGAGTCCTGTACAATACGCTGATCTGTGCTTAATTATCTGGTTTTCAATTTGTTTAGTCTTGTAGATTTTGAGAAAAGGATTCAATTTGCTCTTCCTCTATGGCTATCACTCTTACAACTCTTCATATTTTCACATTCCTCCTTCAGAGAATTTCCTTCAGAGAGTTCAGGAGGCGTAGGTGTAGCTAATGACTCATCAAAATGGTAACCACTGGGTTCTTCAGGACAGCCCTTAAGGCTGTGGAAGAGAACTCTAAAAACATGAGTTCAAAATACATAATTTCTCACCAATGCAAAATAGAGAGGATAAAATACGAATTGTGTAAGGAGCTTCGTGGATCTAAAGGAACAGAGGCAGCTGGGTTATTAGCTTGTTTTATGGTATTAGGCATAGATCCCCTACTGTGGAGAGTAGGCTTGGATTGATTACCTGAAGGGAAAGGAGATAAGAAAACACAGGTAAAAGAAAGGAGGCAGAAGATTGTGGGTGAAAAAGTAAATTGGGAGGGAAGTTGGGGATTGTGGAGATGAGAGTAGGGTGTTGGGAAAATATTAACTGAGATAGACAGAGTATAAAGAATTCACATGGAAGCCTGCTGTCTTGCAACCCAAATAAAAATACTACAGAGGGATTGGAGCGAGTTACCCTGCATAGCTAGAACATGGTTCTCATTGAAGGAGAGGGTTACTGAACATAAGTCTCTAGACTCAGGTGTAGACTACTTCCATAGAAGTGGGTCAGGGATGTCCTAGGCTCTTGCCAATTGTTTTGATTGTCCATGAGAAATAGAGGATAAGACTATGGCTGAAGACACCACCGCCTTTGTTACAAGATGCTGAGAAAGTAAGCTGATACCAAGCTGGAAACGTCTTCCCAGCTGATCTGCCTTCCAAGCACTGGAGGTGTGGGTACAGGAGGAGAAAAGGTATCATTAGCTTTGCCCAGATGTGGATCCTATGAACCATGACCAATTTGCCAGGTAAGATGTGCCCATCTGCATGATAGTGACATAACGCGTGGAGTAACTAATTGCCTTCTGATTGGATCAGAAAACACATGTTTAAAGTATTCTTGGTTCACATGAGATCACAGTCAACGTAGTACCTCATTATTTCAGTTGTAGTATGTTTTTTCTACAAATGAGAAAATCTTTTTCTCTGATCATAATAAACCCATAGAATGGATATATTACCACATGGAATCTGTAGCTTCCAATCAATTTTAGATCATTTCTTGATAATGCTTTAAACAAAATGCTTGGTTAAAATCCTATGTTGAATTTAGTGTTCACGCCTTTTTAGTCGCTGAATCTCTCAATTTGAAGCAGGCCCATCTTCGCTCTTACATCTTGAATAATTTCAAAGACTACAATCCATATGCGCTGCAGAATATCCTTCAGTTGAAGTCACTGTGATGGATCCTGAAGAAAGAGGACTTGGTAGGAAAATGACAAAGTTCATGATCTATTGTTCTCTTTGCATTCTGGATAGAAGTCTATGACTTCAATATGACTCATTATTAGCAGAGTTAACTTGGAACATGTAATGATGATGGTTTTGTCATCATAAAATAACTTTCTGTATTTCATCTTAATGTGTTATTGTATTGTTCTTCATCAAAATTTCAATTTATTCATTTTATATCCCTATGCACTCCTAGTTTTTAAATTAAATGTGTTCTAGTAATTTAGTATCATCATTTTCATGATACTATATAAAAATTACTTCAAGGATCATATATAAATTCTCAGTGCTTTAAAAATGTATTACTCTTCAAGTTTCCCTCAGATTCACTCTCCTCTCCCTACTTATTAAACTTTGATCAAACTTAGTGACCATTAAAAAATTCTTTCAAAATTTATTTGTGCTGCCCCAATATTTTTGGATGTGTGATTTTCCATGAAAGAGCAGCCAACTTATTGGAGCTAACTCCTACTTATGTTGTGCATATATATTATTTACCCCATTTCTGTCTTAGTATCTGTCAGTCAGCTTTCCTTTGCAGATGCCCTTCTCAACCAGGTATTGGGACTCATAGCCCATCTTTCATGGGATGCCCCTTTTATGATATACGTACTCTGGAAACCTGGATGAGCCTCTTCCACAATAGCACCTCCTTTCCTCGGACAACCCTCCAAAATACTATGCTGCACTGAGAAAATCAGCCACCCTCAATATTATTTTGTAATTAAAACTTTCGCTGAGCAGACTTTGAGTACATACATCAAGTGGTTCAGGCTACTTCGGGCTGGAAAGCTGTGCGTGACAATTCAATGATATATGATAATTATTTTGTAAAAATGTTCTGCTAGACATTTTAAGGATTTTGTTTTATTTTCAGATAAAAATGCCAACCAAGGAGTATACAGGGAGGGATCCATGGCTCCAGATACATATGTAGCAAAGGATGTCTTTATCTGGCATCAGTGGGAGGAGAGGCCCTTGGTCCAATGGAAGTTTGATGTCTCTGGCGTAAGGGGATGCTGGAGCAGTGGGGCAGAAGATGGTAGTTTGTTGTTGGTGGTAGCAGCCTCATAGAAACAAAGGGGAGGGAGGAGAGGGCAGATGTTGGAGCGGGGTTTGTGGAAGGGTAACAGGGAAGTGGGATATCATTTGAGATGTAAACAAATAGAATGATTAATTTAAAAAAGTATGCCTGGGCATCATGGTACCTTTAATCCCAGAACTCAGAAAGCAGAAGTAGACTCTCTGTGAGTTCCAGGCCAGTATGATTTACAGAGTGAGTACTAGGAGAGAGAAAGAGAGAGAGAGAGAGAGAGAGAGAGAGAGATAGATAAAGTGAGAACGTGTTTTTAAAAATAAAGAAAAGAAAGAAGGAAAGAAGGACAGAAGGAAGGAAAAGAAAAAGAAGAAAGGAAAAAAAGAAGAGAGAAAAAGAAGAAAGGAAGGAAGAGAGAAAAGGTATCAGGGCTCCGTGGTTAAGAACACAGGCTCTTTCTTTAAGAGAACCTGTGTTCCACTCCCATCACACACAATGCAGCTCACAACCATCCTTGACTCCAGTTCCAGAAGGATCTAACAGTCTCTTCTCAGACACACACAATAGCAAAAACACCCACACTCATAAAAGAAACTGAAAGAAGACAGTAACTCCTTTTGGAAAAAGGAGTGCTTTTGGTGCTCTTTGAAGGAATGCTGTATCAGTGAATTATTAAAACCACTTGGCTCCTGGCGGGTCACACATTCTGCACCCAGACAAGAGCTCTCTGGATTTGCAAATCACATACACACACACACACACACACACACACACACACACACATCAGCTAATTTTGATATGCATTGACTATCTCAATGCCTGGGCATTTCTAATCCTCCCGATGGCTAACATACATTTCCCTCCAGTATTCCTGGCTTAACATTTTCTTTTGTTTTCCTTTTTGCTATTACTTTGTGTTTTACAACATTTTCTTTTTTTTTTCCTTTCTGTATTTTTTTTATTGAATATTATATTTACATTTCAGATTTTATGCCCTTACCCCATTCTCCCCACCACCCAGGAACATTCTGTCCCATCCCCCCTCTTCATGCTTCTATGAGGATGTGCCCCCACCAACCCTCTCCCCCCTCCCCACCCTCGAATTTCCTCCCACTCGGTGTTCAGCCTTCATGGGACCAAGGATCTCCTCTCCCACCTATGCTGGACAGGGCCATCCTCCCCTTCATGTACAGATGGAGTCATGGGTCCCTCCCTATGTGTTCTCAGGCTGGTGGTTTAGACCCTGGGGAGTTCTGGTTGGTTGGTATTGTTGCTTTCCTCATGGGGCCACAAACCCTTTCAGCTCCTTCAGTCTTCCCTCTAACTTCTCCAGTGGGAAACCCTTGATCAGATCAGTGGTTAGCTGTGAGCATTTGACTCTGAATGTGTCAGAATCTGGCAGACCTCTAAGGAGACAGCTATATCAGGCTCTTGTCAGCATGCACTTCCTGACATCCACATCAGTGTCTACCTTTGGTGACTGCATATGGGATGGATACCCTGGTGGAATGGTCTCCAGACAGCCCCTCCTTCAGTTTCTGTCCCACACTTTGTCTTCATATTTGCTCCCTTGAGTATTTTGTTACTCCTTCTAAGTAGGATTGCAAGCTGGTACAACCAACCACTCTGGAAATCAGTCTGGCGGTTCCTTGGAAAATTGGACATAGCATTACCTGAGGATCCAGCTATACCACTCCTGGGCATATACCCAGAAGATGCTCCAACATATAACAAGGACATATGCTCCACTATTTCATAGCAGCCTTATTTATAATAGCCAGAAGCTGAAAACAACCCAGATTTCCTTCAACAGAGGAATGGATACAAAAAATGTGGTACATTTACACAATGGAGTATTACTCAGCTATTAAAAATAATGAATTCGAGAAATTCTTAGGTAAATGGATGGAACTAGAAAATATCATCCTGAGTTGGGTAACCCAATCACAAAAGAACACACATGGTATTTACTCACTGATAAGTGGATATTAGCCCAAAAGCTTGAAATAGCCAAGATTCAACTCACAGACCACCTGAAGCTCATGAAGAAGGAATACCAAGTGTGGATGCCTCAGTCCTACTTAGAAAGAGTAACATTTTCTAAATCTATGCATTATCTTTGCTGCCCTGTTACCTTCTGGGCAGTGTTCCCCACCCTCATAGGGCCACTTTCTCTTTCCATCGGCATTGCTGGAAGATTTCTTTTCTGCATCTCTTAAATCTGATCCTTCTCCTTCTGAGTTATGGTGATTCTCATTTTCGCCTCTCCCCTGGTCCCTTGCAGGTCCAATCTAAAAGTCCAGCTTCTGCCTTTCTGTCCAGCCATTGGCTGTATGACAATTCATTTTTATCAATTAAAGCCAGCTAGGGGCAGGGACCCTCAGGTCTGGAAGCACATCTTTGGAAGCGGGATTAATACAAACCATTGAACCAATTCCCAACAGAATGTATATAAATTTGACATAGTTTGCAGCAATTGTTTATTTAAGAATAATATTCATTGTAAACTTTATTTGATCCAGCCCTAGTAATCTCTTTGATATCATAGCCACTCTTTTACTTCTTCTTATTTTTCTTCATAGTTGAAGGTTATTTGATACTGTACCAAAGACTTTTGTGCCTATAGTTTGGTGAAGACAAGTGCATAAATTCCAGTTGTCTTAGCTCCTCATATTAATTCTGGAACTTGATCTATATTTTTTTATTATCCTTTCAATTTTTAATGAATGGATTTAGTAGTAAGTACTGCCATCTGTCTTTAATTAGCATGACATTGGGTTTCACATGGTGAACAGTTACCCCAGTTCTGAAATTGGGAGAGTCTAATGCATGATTATGGCGTCAATGAAAATGGTGTAATGGAGGAAAAGCCAGGGTATCAGGAAGGAACACAAGTGATGAGATGGTTGTTAGGGCTTACCAAGAAGGAGAAGTGTGAAGAGGAAGCTAAAACAGCATATGCAATTGGCACTAGATGCAAAGACAGTGATGTAATGGTCTCACTGTTAGTTGCTGGAGTACATCATGTACGCGGGGGGGCTGTGGGAATGCATACAGGGAAAGATGGTCAAAGACAGAGCTGCAGTGCAGACTGGAGCCACATCAAATGCCCAAATTAAATAAAAAGTCAGAATAGAATAAACAAACCAAAGTACTATGAAATAAAATTTTAAAACAGAGGTCTGAAATATGCATTTTATTTAATAAAGTAGATGTATGGCTGGATTCCCAAGGGAAGGCACAAATTAATTTTTTTTGCTGTTTTTAAACATTAACTCATTTCTTATACCACATATTTCTGTATTTTATGACCTCCTAGTCATTTTCTTAGAGTAATATACTGAGATGATTAAACTTTACATTTTTTTTAGCTGAAATTCTATGACTTGGCATATGACCTTAGTTTCTTTTACTGTTTACATTTAGAATCATTCCTATAAATACAGGAACTCATTTTGTGCCTAAGCTCAAAGGTGGAGCTTTCCTGCAGAACTATGAAACACATCAGTTTTTCATAGCTCAAGCGCCTCTGTTTTCCTCAGCCTGAGGAGATAGGATTGGGCACAGGATCACTGTACCACAGAACAAAGGAATTAGTCTATCAAAAGCAGAGTCCTTGATTCATGTGTATGAAGAGAATTTTGCCACAAACATATTCACCCATCATAGAGCCTGGTAGGGAGGAAACTGATTTTTTTCTTCCTTTAGCTAAACTGATTTTTACACTATGAAGAACGAAGATGTGGAAGACGCACATCTGTAATAATAAAAAACAAAACCATTACACTGCCCAACATTATAGTAGTTTCATCCAAAGAAATTCCCCTGTGAGCCAGTTGACAGAGGCTAATGTTCCAGAAACAAATGACTAATGTTGTATTTTCTATAGAGCAACCATTATGAAAAACATGGTTTCTGTCAATGAGTTGAGAAGAGAGCTGCCACTTGAGTGTAGAATGCCTTCCTTAGGGTGACCCAGTATTGCAGGGGTTCCAGTTGGTCTTGTACCCATCATACCCATGGCTGCCAAAAGGACATAGTCCACGGATCCCATACTGTAGGACATAGACATGTAAATAACACATAGTACATCTTATAAAGAAGAATTTTCTTTTCTGGGGAAAAAATGGTTCAGTATCATGGAGACAAAAGAGGCATGTACCAAATGTTTAGGAAGAAATACTCCCTTGGAAGAGGAACATAGGCATATGTAGGCAGGAATCCTAAAGAGTTAGGATGGGTAAGATGGTGATTCTCTGGGAGAATTACTAGAAATTCATCAAACATAGTACACAAAGAAATTATTTAGTTATTGGGTACTCTGGAAGCCCCTGAAGAATCACCCAGTTTCTGTCCAGTTGGTCCTTTCTACTTTTTTGTATATACTTAGAATTTGAGGAATTTAATAGTGTTATCATACAGAGAGAGAGAGAGAGAGAGAGAGAGAGAGAGAGAGAGAGAGAGAGAGAAAGAGAGAGAGAGAGAGGTAATTGGGAGGCAGGCAGTACATGAACCAATCAGCATTGGCCAGTGTAACAGCAGCTCAACAGCTTTGAGTTATGCTCTTGTGATTCCTCTGCTTGTTCACAATGCAGTTGATTGAAGACGCAGAAAATGACATTGATAGCTTCTGAACAATGAATGTGCCTATAGTCTATTTCCTGAGATGGTAATGCGCTTGGCCTAAGGCAGGGGAGAACTATTAGCATTTTTACTGAGCAACTGTTGTTTCTGATGCAGACATTATACACAGCCCACTTTGATACCCATAGTTTGGAGGCAGACTATGGTAATCTGTTCAATAAAGATTTATTTACTTGATGTTAGTGAATGGTAATGTCAGCCACTAATAGCATCAGTCACTTAGGGTTTTGTCATTTACAGATGTTCATATATTTTCATCATGAAAATTCTCTGGGGAAATAAATATGTGAGAAAAATTTCTATTCATATTATATTAAGTGAACAAACTATTAGAGGAATTTTCCACTTCTGTATTTTAAGTCTTAGTTTCTGAAATTACCTGCTATTGCTCTCTTGAAATTACCTGAATCAGTCTGGAGGCGTAGCTCAGTGGTAGGGCCTTGCCTACCACATCCAATGTTCTCTCTCTCTCTAGTGTATTAATCAGATGTGAGGATTTGAATGATAATGAGAAATTGAATGCTTAGTTCCCAGTTGGTGGACTGTTGGGAAAGATTGGGCATGGTCTTGTTGGAGAAGGTGTGTCACTGGAGTGGCTTTTAATTTTCAAAAGTCCACACCAGGGCTAGTCACCTTTTTCTCTGCCTGCTGGCTGTACATCAGGATGTAAAGCTCTTACCTAGTTCTCCATCAGCATGCCTGCCTTCCTGCTGCCACACTTCTTGCCATGATGATAATGGAGTGGCTCGCCGAAAGTCCCTGGTTAAATGTTTTCATTTATAACAGTTTTCTTGGTCTTTTAAAGATATATTCTATTTGGCTTTTACATTGTGTGTGTGTTTTAGTGTTTGCATGTGAATGTGGGTGCCTAGGGAGACTAGAAGACATCTTCAGATCTTCTGGAGCTGAAACTGCAGGCAACTGTAAACTGCCTATTGTAGATAATGGGCACTGAACTGGGGATTCCTGCTCCAGAAGATATAATGTTCCCTTATGGCTTCTGCAGGCATTGTACTCATGTGCGGGCACACAGGTACACACACACACACACACACACACACACACACACACACACACACACACCATATAATTAAAAATAAAAATAAATCTTTAAAACTCCACCATTGTTATAATAATATACCTAAATATACATTATATATATAAACCTTATGTTTATATATATATAGCATATATATATATATAAACATATGTCACATATATATATGACAGACAAAATGGATAAATTGCTACTCAGTGCTTTCAAAAGTTGACTGTTTTTAGTATAAGAATTAATATCACCTTTCCTGAGATAATTGCTTGCTTCAGGGTATACTGCTTTTTATGAAAAATCTAGTTTATAATTGCCAGAGAATTTAATCTGTATAAAGGCATGTTTTTGATTTTGTTGACTATGGAAATGAGGGCACTATCCCCTTCAGCCAGAAACCTGAAGGCACACATTACAAGTGTGGGAAGTGTGACATAGACCATCACACTTCTTTCAAAAATCAGATTGGAATTTGATTATCATATTATCAAAGGAGAGCAGCACTGTTAAGGCTCCCTCTTCATCTGCCCTTGCAATTCTGATACAGGCTGGAAAGAAGCAACGGTTTGTCTGGTTTCTGTTTGGAGATTTTTGCATAAAGTTATAAATTAAGTAGAATGCCCTTTCCTTTCCAGTCAGATGTAGACATTAATTCTGATTTGAAATTGAATCTCAGAAAATAAGAATGGTAGACATATGGCATCTTAACTGTCTTTGTATGGTTGCTGCAACAGAAATCTCATTAGTAAATATTTACAAAAGAAAGTATCAATCTATTTTGATGCTTGCAAATCAGAGAGAAAAAGGGATGATTAACAAACAGTGTGAAGGAATGAAGTTTCATCATCCTTGTAATGGTAGTATCAATTTTAATAATTGATTACTACACACTCAGTTGAATATCATCATGCAGGATTTTTTTCTACATTTAAATTTATTTTTATACCAATGATTCCCAGGATCCATTACTGAACAGGAGTGAAAATTGTTAAGACTGTATTTTCTTGTAAATGAGTTTCTGTGAGATTTGTAGTACCAGGTGTTATCTTGTTTTTTTACCAAATCTTTCCTATCATTGATATTTTTCTTTCAAAATTGTGTTTTATATTTTTTTTTGTAAAACCAAGGCCCTTGTCATATGGCTATTATGCAGTTATTTTGATATTTGTTTGCAATCCGTGTTAACTAAAAGGTGATACAAATTATGTTTATGTGCTTGACTGAAAGGTGACAGAAAAGGATATCATACAATGTTGTTTGGAAATTACAAGCAAAACAAACAGAATATACAGGTTAAAGGGAGCATACAGAATATTGATGGTTAGTGTAGAGAGCTATTTTTCTACCTTTCTGAATTATCTCAATTTCAAAGATAAATAGATATGTAAAGAATGTAATTAAGGCGGAAAACATGGAAACAGTTGCTTATAATTGTACTCACGATTAACACGATTAAGAAGTCATAAATGTAAAAGCAGTTTAGATAGAGTGGGGACTATCTCAGGTGTCTAGAGAATACACTTGAGGCTCAACTCTATGTTTTATATTGAAAAGAGACCATGTGTTATCCTGACCCTTAACATCTTCAGCCTTCCATAGTTACATTAAGTCTTCCATAGTTACACTAAGTTGAAGAATTTTAGTTTTTTTATGTAATTACACACTCTCAAAATATACTGCAGACCATGGTTGGCTAATAAAGTATTTCCAGTAGAAGATGAAGCTCATGTTTGTAAAACACTCTGAGCCAACTCAAGCCCTCGTACACTCTCATCACTTCCTCCACATCATGGTCTTTTGTGGGGACCTCATTACTGATTTCCTATTTGAAGAGATGGGACTAAGTGGGACTTTTAAGTGAAAATTTCACTTCTCTATTTCATAGAACTTTTATATTTTTACAAGTTGCTCTCTTGTGCATTAACTTACCTGCTTGAAGTTCAGTATTTAGCTTTATCAAACATCATAGCTGCTGGAATGCTTGTGATTTTTTTCCATTTAAAATACGTGACATCTGTACCTTAAACAATTGTGAAATCTTTTCTACCATTTAAAATGGATCAATCAACACAATTGCTGTTGTGGACGAAAAATTAGTGGACTAGTCCATTCTCAATGTATAGATTTTAGAAATTCTAATTCTTTGTGCACTAAGAGTAAGGCATATTATTTTACCTCACACAGGAAGAGTAATTGATAGTATATGGCAGGTTCTTGAGTACAGTCATCTAATTGTCACTTCTTGAGGCTCAGTGGCATTGCAAGTGATCTTCTCTTCCTCTATGATAAAATAACATGGTCTTAAAAAAGACTGCCAACTGTTGCAACATTTTAGAACTTATAAAATAAGATAAAAGAACTGGGTCTGCTAGCTGATGCCTGGGGTTTTATATTCAGTTAAAAAAATAAAAAAGCAATGACCACTTCAACTAAAATTATGTAATTTATTTATTTATAGGATTATTTTTAGATAACTATAATGAACTATTTGTCCCATTTTTAAAAATTCTCTGATGGTTTCTAAATCACCTGCACATGTCATGATATTTAGTAAAGGAGACATTTCCCCAAAATTTGAATTTCATTTCTAGATGAAAGCAGGAGAGTTTCTATTTGAAAGATGGTGATTCCTCTTTCCTAAAGAGAAACATGGAAAAGAAAAACCCCAACCAGGAGACTTTCTGTAATCAAACATTCTAAAAGGATCTCAGAGATTTGAAGCCTAGTAACCATGAAGACCCGAGGTGCAAATGTTTCCCATGATTCATTATGCTGATGTCATATACTCAGGAAAGACATCTCCTTTTGGAGACAAACTTGAGTTTTGTTTACACAAAGAACTTTAGTCCCTGAGGTTGTAAGTCAAGAACCGGGAATTTCTTATAGACAAACTGCCTGGTTTCTGTTCAGACCAAAGACCCATTTCTTGGAACATTAACTGAGCTCCTGCATGAATTAAGTGTACTAAACACATATGGGGGAAGTAATTAGTATGTCTAAAATTCTCAGACATGTTAAAATTTCTTTAAATATATTTGTGTCTTTTTCTTACTAAAGAATTCACCATTTCAATTCTATGAAATCCAAACCGGGGTATCATATCATCTTTAAATATACTTTCTTCTCAAAACGGCTTTTCAAGTCTTGGTCTTTCTTCATTTAACCTAGAATTCTTCTCTTTCTTTTGCCATTATTCACATTTTTAAAAGATACTGAAGAGCACCTTTTGATGAAGAACACATCTTAGGAGGGACAGGGACAAGAGGATCCCATTGTGCATCCTCCTACAGGCTACTAGTTTGGCCTGACTCTAAATACAATATCTCCTTCACTTGAGAGGCAGAAAGAAAAGTGAAGGTGATTCAGAAGATGAACCTGGGAGTTGGTTGGGATGTCTTTGTCAAGCACTGCCTCTATAGCTCCATGGACGTCACTAAGTATTTCTGAGCTTCAGTCGACATATTGATTAGTGACATATGGAATTTGTGATTGATGTTGCCATTCTGAGAACAAAGGAGGAGAGGTACAGGAGGCATAGTGCTTGCTGTTCTAAGTATTTTAAGGTTAAAAATATGCATCTTTTCAAAAGAGAATGACCTTGTAGTTGAATACAAATTACTTATTTCCCATTTTCCTGGCTTGTGGCTTAGCAAACTTTAGTAAGTCACTGAAGACATAAAATGAGTATTATAATTATCTGTTTTAAGATACAGGTTGAAAGTGTTCATCATACTTGTTGACATGTGATATGCGTTGTAATATTTGAACAAGAACCGGTGAGCCCAAGCATTGTTTGCTTAAAGTTGATGTCACATATGATCATTTTCAGTTAGCTTTGGCCAGTAAAACACCTATGTTAATTGTGCTTCAGCACGAAACAACAACAACAACAAAGAAATCAATAGAACAAAAGAGCATAAAAATGAATCACTGCCACCAAAATATAGAATACTCCTTAAAGGCCAAGGAAATATGTGCTGCTTCTCAGATAAAATTATGAACCATATTGGATTTGATTGTATACATTTTTATAAGTCGCTTAAGATAATGTTATTTGCCTTAGAAAAGGACAATTATTTTAGTTTAGTTTAGTTTTTCTTTTTTGAGACAGGGTTTCTCTGTGTACTCCTAACTGTTCTGGAACTCATTTTGTAGACCAGGCTGGCCTCAAACCCACTTCACTTACCTCTGTCTCCTGAGTGCTGGGATTAAAGTGCCTGTTACTGTCTCCTGGTAAGGCTCCTTTAACTTGATAAATATATTTAAGTCAATTTAACTCAGCAGGCACCCTTTAAACCTAGGAAAGAGTAGTGCACAACTCAGAGAATTGAATTTTTGCTCAATATGTACCCTGTCTGTCCAGATTTGCAGAAACAAATATTAGGACAAACAGACATGATGGTTGTCTGGGATGTGGAGGGAACTGGGGAAATTTTAATCAAAGCTATTATGTGATGAATCAGATCTAGATATCAAATATACAGTTTGAGTGACGTTGGATGCTAGCTAATATGGCTGTGATATTCACTGAATGTTTAGATATAATAAAGTATAATATTGACTATGCTTTAAATTTATTTGACAATTAAATAGTTTAAAATAAAAATTTAAAAATAGATTTTTTTTTTCAAAATTTTCTTGTTAGGTCTCTCAGATTTTACTCTCACCTTCTTTCAGCATGTTATACAGATAGTATTGTGGTGGATTTTCTTAGAGGATGAAAGAATTCAAACTACTATTCAACCTTATGCATGTCCTACCAGCTGGGCTTCTTTTCTGACTTGTCTATGCCATGTACCCATTAAAATTGTTGTTGGTATCATCTATTCTCAGTCCCTGGTTTCATAAGCATGAATGACATCATGTCTTGGCTGTCTGTGAGCACTGTCTTTCAGCAGTAGAATTGGTACATGCTGACTATAAAACATCTATTTTCTTTAGCAGCATAGGTTTCTGTAAAACAAGGTTTCAGAAAATTAAGAGAAGTAAGATTGTGACTTTCTTTTTTTGAGGTTTCAGTATTTTATTCAAGTTTTATTTTAAGTGATGTTTGTTAAAGTAATAATTTAAATCGGTGTATTCTTGGACTGACTAAGCTGCGGCAGCTCTGCTTAGCTCAGGCTGCCATGCATCGTGGCCTGAAGCCAAGTGCTCCACAGCTGGAAGCGGCCAGAGGCCATGTGCCACAGCTAGAAAAGACCAGCCAGAAACACCAGTCCTGGCACCCACAAGATGCCAGCGTTGGAGATGGCTCTGCCAATCTTCCACACTGTCTCCACAAGCCTGGGCTGTGCCATCATCCCATCATCCACGCGGCCCGGTAGGAATGAGACTCTAATGCTTAGATTATCTGAAGGCTTTATATATTTGGTAATGCTCAATAACAAGATGTCCACACAATTAGAGGTGTAACCCAATACCCAACGTAGATATATCAACTACCTTTGACTGCTAGAGACAGGCTCTTGTCAGCTTCCACGTTCCCCTCTCTGTCATCCTCTCTCTCCTACCTCCTCCTCTTCCTTCTCCTCTTCCTTACTTTACTTCTCCCACCTTAGCTCCTCCCAACATGTGGGAAAATATGCCGCTTACAGATGTTAACTACAGCACTTGAAGGGGAGGAGCTAATTGCACACAAAATGGAAGACTATAATGGACCCATTAAACTGCTAAAATATAGTGGTGAGGCTACAAGAGTCAGTTGAGATCCCTAGTGTTGTCAGGGTGTGACCACAATCACCTGCCCAGCTCTGAGCCGGAGAACCCAGAAGCTATTTCATACTGTGTTGCAATGGCAAAAAGGAAATTAAAAAAAAAAAAAAAATAGAAGAAAGAAAACCACACCACAAAACAAAGAAGAATTAAGTTCTGAATGACTGGCTCCATCATGCCCACCCTCTTCACCCTAAAATGGCACAAAAGAAATAGCTAACCACACCCTAAAGACTCCTTTTGGTGTAAAACAGGTAACTAACTGATGGGCTAGGATGGGAACAGGGCATGATGGGAACAGGGTGTGATGATCTGTCTAAAAATGTCCCTTTCGTGCAGGTGTGTACACGCTTCCAAGCAGATTAGGACTGGGACAGCAGGGTTCGATGCTAGGGAAGTCACAATTTCATCTGGGGACTGGATACAGATTTACAAAGGGTCCACACGTTCCCAGCATCCACTCGCAGCCTGGCATCTCTAGAGGGGCTCTTCCTCCCCAACCCACACCTACAACTGAAAAGGACCCTTTCTGGAATGTGGTTTCTGCTGTACCTCTGAAGTGGTAAACACCTTAAAGCCAAGTCATCTTTAGCCTGGAGGTCTAACGTGGTATTTATCAACTCTCGCATCCCCAACATACAACATTAAAAGGTAACTAAATTCTGAAGGTAGCTATGCTGCAAAATAGTTCAAAATTAACGATTTTCATTCATTTACGCTTGAAATTTCAGTCCTAAACCAAGTTTGTAGCCGTCCCCATTGATGTTCTTGCCATCCAGCAGGGCTGACAGCACCAGTTTGATACCCGGTTTTAGGGTCTGAGTGTGCCCTAAACCAATCAGGCTGGAGTTGTTCACCTTGGCCGAAAAGTAGGGATTAGGGTTGACCTGATTCTTGGCTGCTATTCCAGAGCTAGTGTTACAGTTTCCTGTAGTCCAGGCAAGACTGACAGCAGCCTCCAACTTCTTATTTACTTTCTGGTAAATGGAGCCATCAAACTCTGTCCCGTGGTTCACATTAGTGTGAAGCTGGAATTTGTCTGTCTTGTAGCCAACTGCAAAGTTGCTCTGGGTCACTCAGGACTTTGAGTACTTCATCTGGTAGCCAGCCAGCCAACCCTCATAGCCAAGCACCATCGTGCCCCAGATTGACGGGGAGCAGCTAAGGTTGGGCTTACAAGTCTCAGGGTTGTCACTCTTACAGGTTTCCCTGCATACCCTGAGTCCTTTTCCTGGAACAGATGAGCTCCTCCAAACCGTGGCCATGCTTACTGAGTCTCTCAGCTGTGGTCCAGGGTAATCTAGCATCTTGTGTCTGTTAGAGCCTGATGTGGAGTATAGGTGGATAAAAGGCATGGGGCGGAATAGAAACAAAATAATGCAAAATACTGGAGTTGGCAGATCAGTGCGACTCAGTTGCTTTCTCACACTGTACTCCAGCGTTCTACGCTGCCAGATATGGAAGAGACACTGATTAATTTTTAGTTGTGATTACTTGCTGAGTATGCTTACAATAGTATACTTATTTGAGTTGTTTTAAGTTCTCTAAAACTACATCACAAATTTGAGCAATGATTAGAAAACTCCAATAATTGGTAAATCTGTGTGTGTGTGTGTGTGTGTGTGTGTGTGTGTGTGTAAGTGTACACTTGGAGGTCAGAGGACAACCCACCAGAATTGGTTCTTTCCTTACATCATGTTTGTCCAAGGGATCAAGCTCAGGTCATCAGGCTATGTGACAAGGTCCTTTGAGGCATTTAATTGGCCCTAAAGATACTTGTGTTATAGTTAATATGAATTTATTCTCAGTGAATCTTCTCATGTATGCCTGATCACATAGTCACTGTTAAGAATTTTTGATGATATAGATGTTCACAAGTTGAGATTCAAGTGAAAACACACACACACACACACACACACACACACACACATTCTCACTCACATACACAGCCTTTTCCTGTGGTGGCACTCCACAGTGGTTTTGAATCAATGTGAAGAATGAAGACTGCTCTTATCACAGGGTGCCCTAATTAGTGTGATTATTTCCTCACTGGTCTCCATTTCCCATTTTTCATGATCTTGGTCCTGAGTTTCTCTTTGAATGTCATTAGATTATTCACGTCAAAGTTAGAAAATGAATTTCTGTATGTGTACTGAGTCCTGTGTAATTGTATCTCATGATTGTCTTGGATCCGTGCAACCATTGCAGAAGAAACAACTGCCTGTACAAAAAGCTGGGTCCATTAAAATACAAATACATTTGTGAATACTCTTCTGCAATTAATATTAACCAATTACATAGTTTGTGGCAAAACCGAGGAGAAAACATCAAATAATGTTCACAGCTATGAAATCAAATTGTATTTGGATATAACTGTGGAGGGTGGGGACTGCAACTAATCTTTAATTATACTTTCCTTTGTGTGTGTGTGTGTGTGTGTGTGTGTGTAAGCATTGGAAATGTTACATTGTCATTTTCTCTTTTTTCTCTTTTTCATTGGATATTTTATTTATTTACATTTTAAGTGTTATCCTCTTCCTGGTTTCCCCCTTTGGGACCCCCCCCCCCCATCCCATCACCCCTTACCCTGCTTCTATGAGGGTGCTTGCCCCTACCAGCCCACCCATTCCTGCTTCACCAACCTAGCATTCCTTTACACTGGGACATCAAACCTTCACAGGACCAAGGGCCTCCCCTCCCATTGATGCCAGATAAGGCCCCTTCAGCTCCTTCAGTCCTTCCCCTAAACTACATCATTGGGGTCCCTGTGCTCAGTCCAATGTTTGGCTGTGAGCATCTGCATCTGTATTTGTCAGGCTCTCGCAGAGCCTCTCAGGAGACAGCTGTATCAGGCTCCTGTCAGCAAGCACTTCTTGGCATCTGCAATAGTATCTGGGTTTGGTGTCTCTGTGGGATGAATCCCCAGGTGGGGCAGTCTCTGGATGGCCTTTCTTTCAGTCTCTGCTCCACTCTTTGTCCCTCTATTTCCTTTAGACAGGAGCAATTCTGGGTTAAATTTTAGGAGGCCTCATCCCTCAAGCAGGAGGCCATATGGTTTCAACAGGTTCTCCCTCCCCTTTGTTGGGTATTTCAGCTAATGTCATCTCCATGGGGTTTTGGAAGGCTCTTGCTTTCCTGACATCTAGGACTTTCTGGTGGCTACTCCAGTTCCCTACTCCCCATTGCTACACACCTTCAATTTCCTGATCATCTGTACATCTCCATCTCCTCCCATACCCGATTCTGTTCCTCTTTCCCCTCCCCCTCTTCTCTTCCTCTCAAGTCCCTCCCATCTTCTCCTTCCCTTGATTATTTTGTTCCCCCTTCTAAGTAGGACTGAAGCATTCACTCTTTGGTCTTCTTTCCTCTTGAGCTTCATGTGGTCCATGAGTTGTATCATGGGTATTCCACACTCTTTGCCTAATGTTCACTTATCCACTTATGGTGAGTGCATACCATGTGTATTCTTTTTGTGACTGGGTTACCTCACTCAGGATGATATTTTCTAGTGCCATCTATTTGCCTGTGAATTTCATGAAGTCATTGTTTTTAATAGCTGAGTAGTATTCCATTGTGTAAATGTACCACATTTTCTATATCCATTCCTCTGTTGAGGGACATCTGAGTTGTTTCCAGCTTCTGGCTATTATAAATAAGGCTGCTTGAATGTAGTGGAGCATGTGTCCTTATTACATGTTGGAGCATCTTCTGGGTATATGCCCAGGGTCCTCAGGTAGTACTTTGTCCAGTTTTCTGAGAAACTGCCAGAGAGATTTCCAGAGTGGTTGAATCAGTTTGCAATACCACCAACAATGGAAGAATGTTCTTCTTTCTCCCCACCCTCACCAGCATCTGCTGTCACCTGTTTTTGAACTTAGCCATTCTGACTGGTATGAGGTGGAATCTCAGGTTGTTTTGATTTGCATTTCCCTGATGACTAAGAATGTTGAACATTTCTTTAGGTGCTTCTTGGCCATTCAAGTTTCCTCAGTTAAGAATTCTTTGTTTAGGTTTTTTTTTTTTTTTTTTTTTTTTTTTTTTTTTTTTTTTTTGAGACAGGGTTTCTCTGTAGCCCTGGCTGTCCTGGAAGTCACTCTGTAGACCAGGCTGGCCTCAAACTCAGAAATCCACCTGCCTCTGCCTCCCAAGTGCTGGGATCAAAGGCATGCGCCACCACCGCCTGGCTTCTTTGTTTAGTTCTGATCCCCATTTTAAATAGGGTTATTTGGTTCTCTGGAGTCTAACAAGAATTCTTGAGTTATTTGTATATATTGGATATTAGCTCTCTATCAGATGTAGGATTGGTAAAGATCTTTCCCCAATCTGTTGGTTGCTGTTTTGTCCTATTGACAGTGTCCTTTGCCTTATAGAAGCTTTGCAATTTTATGAGGTCCCATCTGTCCATTCTTGATCTTAGAGCATAAGCCATTGGTGTTCTGTTCAGGAACTTTCCCCCCGTACCTAGGTATTCGAGGGTCTTCCTCACTTTCTCTTCTATTAGTTTCAGTGTATCTGGTTTTATGTAAAGGTCCTTGATCCACTTGGACTTGAGCTTTGTACAGGAGATAAGAATGGATCAATTTGCATTCTTCTACATGTTGACTGTCAGTTGAACCGGCACCATTTGTTGAAAATGCTGTCTTTTTTATCACACTGGATTGTGTTAGCTTTTTTGTCAAAGATCAAGTAACCATAGGTGTGTGGGTTTATTTCTGGATCTTCAGTTCTATTCCATTGATCTACCTGCCTTGTTACTGTACCAATACCATACAGTTTTTATCACTACTGCTCTGCAGAAAGCTTGATGTCAGGAATGGTGATTTCCCCAGGTGTTCTTTTATTGTTGAGAATAGTTTTTGCTATCCTGGGGTTTTTGTTATTTCAAATGAATTTGAGAATTGCTCTTTCTAACTGTATGAAGAATTGAGTTGGTATCTTGATGGGGATCGCATTGAATCTGTAGATTGCTTTCGGTAGGATGGCCATTTTTACTATGTTAGTCCTACCAATCCATGAGCATGGGAGATCTTTCCATCTTCTGAGGTTTTCTTCAATTTCTTACTTCAGGGACTTGAAGTTCTTATACTATAGATCTTTCACTTGTTTGGGTATAGTCATACCAAGATATTTTATATTGTTTATGAATATTGTGAAGGGTATTGTTGCCCTAATTTCATTCTCAGCCCATTTTTCCTTTAAGTATAGAAAGGCTACTGATTTGTTTGAGTTAATTTTATATCCAGCTACTTTGTTGAAATTGTTTATCATTTGTAGGAGTTCTCTGGTGGAATTTTTGGGGTCACTTATTATATCTTCAAATAGTGATATTTTGACTTCTTTTCCAATTTGTATCCCTTTGACCTCCCTTTGTTGACTGATTGCTCTGGCTAGAACCTCAAAAACTATATTGAATAGGGAGAGAGTGGGCAGCCTTGTCTAGTCCCTGAGTTTAGTGGAATTGCTTCAAGTTTCTCTCCATTTAGTTTGATGTTGGCTACTGGTTTGCTGTATATTGCTTTTACTATGTTTAGGTATGGGCCTTAAATTCCTGATCTTTCCAAGGGAGATCTTTAACATGAAGGGATGTTGTATTTTGTCAAATGCTTTTTCAGCATCTAATGAAATGATCATGTGGTTTTTTCTTTGAGTTTGTTTATGTAGTGGATTATGTTGATGGATTTATGTGTATTGAACCATCCCTGCACCCCTGGGGTGAAGCCTACTTGATTGTGGTAAATGATTGTTTTAATGTGTTCTTGAATTTGGTTTGTGAGAATTTTATTGAGTATTTGAGCATCAATATACATAAGGGAAATTGGTCCGAAGTTCTCTTTCTTTGTTGGGTCTTTGTGTGGTTTAGGTATGAGCATAACTGTGGCTTAATAGAATGAATTGGGTAGTGTTCCTTCTGTTTCTATTCTGTGGAATAGGTTAAAGAGAATTGGTATTAGGTCTTCAATGAAGGTCTGGTAGAACTCTGCACTAAACCCATCTGGTCCTGGGCTTATTTTTGGTGGGGAGACTTTTAATGACTGCTGCTGTTTCTTTAGGGTTTATGACACTGTTTAGATGGTTTATCTGCTCCTGATTTAATTTTGGTACCTGGTATCTGTCTAGAAAATTGTTCATTTCATCCAGATTTTCCAGTTTTGTTGAGTTTAGTCTTTTGTAGTAGGATCTGATGATTTTTTCACTTTCTTTAGTTTCTGTTGTTATGTCTTCCTTTTCAGTTTTGATTTTATTAATATGGATACTGTCTCTGTGCCCTCTGGGTTAGTCTTGCTAAAGGTTTAACTATCTTGTTGATTTTCTCAAAGAACCAGCTCCTGGTTTTGTTGATTCTTTGTGTAGTTCCTTGTGTTTCTACTTGGTTGATTTCAGCCCTGAGTTTGATTATTTCCTGCCTTCTACTCCTCTTGGGTGTATTTGCTTCTTCTTGCTCTAGAGCTTTCATGCGTGCTGTTAAGCTGCTAGTGTATGCTCTCTCCAGTTTCTTTTTGGAGGCACTCATATCTATGAGCTTTCCTCTTAGCACTGCTTTTATTGTGTCCCATAAATTTTGGAATGTTGTGCCTTTATTTTCATTAAAGTTGAAAACGTTTTTAATTTCTTTATTTCTTTTTTGACCAAGTTATCATTGAATAGGGCATTGTTCAGCTTCCATTTATATGTGGGCTTTCTTTTGTTTTTGTTGTTATTGAAGGCCAGCATTGTCTGTCATGATCTGATAGGATGCATGTGATTATTTCAATCTTCTTGTATTTGTTGTGGTCTGTTTTGTGACTGTTTATATGGCTAATTTTGGAGAAGGTACCATGAGTTGCTGAGAAGAAGGGTTACTCTTTTTTGGGGGGTGAAATGTTTTATAGATATCTGTTAAATCTATTTGGTCTATAACTTCTGTTAGTTTCACTGTGTCTCTGTTTAGTTTCTGTTTCCATGATCTGTCCATTGATGAGAGAGGAGCGTTGAAGTCTTCCACTATTATTATGTGAGATGAAATGTGTACATTGAGCTTTAGTAAAGTTTCTTTTATGAATGTGGGTGCCCTTGCATCATTTGGAGCATAGATTTTCAGAATTGAATGTTCATCTTGGTAGATTTTTCCTTTAATAAATATGAAGTGTCTTTCCTTACCTTTTTTGATAACTTTTGGTTGAAAGTCAATTTTATTCAATATTACAATGACTACTGCAGCTTGTTTCTTGGGACCATTTGTTTAGAAAATTATTTTCCAGCCCTTTACTGTGAGGTAGTATCTGTCTTTGTCACTAAGATACATTTTCAGTATGCAGCAAAATGCTGGGTCCTGTTTATGTATTCATCGGTTAGTCTATGTCTTTTTATTGGGGAATTGAGTCCATTGATGTTAAGAGATATTAAGGAATAGTGATTGTTGCTTCCTGTTATTTTTGTTATTAGAGGTGGAGTTATGTGTGTGTGACTATCTTCTTTTGGGTTTGTTGAAAGAAGATTACTTTCTTGCTCTTTCTAGAGTGTAGTTTCCCTCCCTATGTTGGAGTTTTCTGTTTATTATCCTTTGTAGGTCTAGATTTGTGGAAAGATATTGTGTAAATTTGGTTTTGTCATGGAATATCTTGGTTTCTCCATCTACGGTAATTGAGAATTTTGCTGGGTATAGTAGCCTGGACTGGCATTTGTGTTCTCTTAGGGTCTGTATGACCTCTGCTCATGATCTTCTAGCTTTCATAGTCTCTGGTGAGAAGTCTGGTGTAATTCTGATAGGTCTGCCTTTATATGTTACTTGACCTTTTTTCCTTACTGCTTTTAATATTCTTTCTTTGTTTTGTGCATTTAGTGTTTTGATTATTATATGACAGAAGAAATTTCTGTTCTGGTCTAATTTATTTGGAGTTCTGTAGGCTTCTTGTATATTTATGGGCATATCTTTCTTTGGGTTAGGGAAGTTTTCTTCTATAATTTTGTTGAAGTTATTTACTGGTTGGAAATCTTTGCTCTCCTCTATACCTATTATCCTTAAGTTTGGTCTTCTCATTGTGTCCTGGATTTCTTGTATGTTTTGGGTTAGGAGTTTTTTGCATTTTCTTTAACTATTGTGTCAGTGTTTTCTATGGTTATCTTCTGCACCTCAGAATATCTCTTCTATCTTTGTATTTTGTTGCTTGCATCTATGACTCCTGATGTCTTTCTTAGGTTTTCTATCTCCAGGGTAGTCTCCGTTTGTTATTTCTTTATTGTTTCTATTTCCATTTTTAGATCCTGGATGGTTTTGTTCAATTCCTTAACCTATTTGTTCATGTTTTCCTGTATTTCTTTAAGGGATTTTTGTGTTTCCTCTTTAAGGGCTTCTACTTGTTTACCTGTGTTCTCCTGTATTTCTTTAAGAGAGTTATTTATGTCCTTCTTAAAATCCTCTTATCATCATCATGAGATGTGATTTTGAATCAGAGTCTTGCTTTTCTAGTGTGTTGGGATATCCAGGGCTTGCTGTGGTGGGAGCACTGAGCTCTGATGGTGCCAAGTAGCCTTGGTTTCTGTTGCTTATGTTCTTGCCCTTGCTTCTCCCCATCTGTTTATCTTTGGGGTTAGCTGGTCTTGCTGTCTCTGACTGTGGCTTGTTCCTCCTGCAAGTCTGTATGTCATCACTCCTCCGAGACCAGTTCTCTCTAGGAGGAATTCGGGTATGGAGAGCTATCAGGGTTAGTTTGGGGTGCAGACAGAAACTGGAAGGATCCTGCCCCTGGCTGTTCCTTGGTTCCTGTGTCCTGATGGCTCTGAGCGGGTCCTTCTTGGGCTAGAAATTTGAGCAGAAGTGGTGGTCTCACCTGTGCTTACAGGTGTGTCAGCACTCTTGGGAGACCAGCTCTCTTCCAATAGGATTTGGGTACAGAGAGCTGTGGCACAAAGTCAGCTCCAGCTGCAGATGGAAACCAGAAGGATCCTGTCCCAGGCTGCTCCTTTGTTTCTTTGTCCTGAGGGCTCTGAGCGGGTTGCTCTTGGGCCAGGTATTTGAGCAAAATTGGTGTTCTTACCAGTGCTCACAGGTGTGTCAGCACTCCTGGGAGACAGGCTCTCTCTGGGCGGAATTTGAGTATGGAGAGCTGTGGCACAGGGTCAGCTCCAGGGCACAGATGCTGATTCCATGTTTTTAAGAAAGATGTGCATTGGCATGCTTTTTGTTGTTGTTAGTAACCTATCACTATAGTTCTGTTTTCATTGGAGTCTGTCTCATTTACTATGTCAAATCTGAATTCTAGAAATTCACTGAGAATGGTTTGCTTTTCCATATGATAACCTCATGTAGTCCCCTTGCCCCCATTTAGTGGTATGTAAGGGACTGACTCAAACTCCTAGGAGCCCCTTTATCCAGAATCCCTCTAGAAAACTTGCAGAGAGAAGAGTGATGTTAAAGTTACCCATTCACTTTAACAAGCTTGACGTTTGACTGTTAACAGGCACCTGGGACCCTACCTCATACAAGTTATTTGTACCTTGCTATCAGACAGAAGTATGTCAGTAAACTTATAATGATGTCCTCTGAGATGTTCTGTGCTTGGGTATAAATATTGACTGTGTTCTGTACTTCTGAGGAAGGAGATTACCAAGTTATGAGATAATAAGCAGAAAAGAAATGGTGACTTTCTCTGTTGTCTTTGAAAGCATCTTGTTTTGCATGGCCTAAGTCTTATAGAGCTTAAAACTGGTATTAACTAGTTGTTAGAGAAAGAGGTCTTAATAGGTTGTCATCAGTCAAAACCACAGTGGAATCATATGATAGGGTTAATGGGAGTATGAATTTTCAAACCCATTGTTCCAGTCTCCACTGAACTATGTGGACTCTAACTACTTAATTGTATAAATTTGCATATTTTTAGTTTTTATGAGGAATAAACCTATCTTCAGAATAACATTTTCCGTGAGGTTTCTCCCTGCACAATGGCATACACAATGAAGAGATGATGGCTTCACTTTTAATTACTCTGCAGTAGGAAATTCAAGGATATTGAGTGGAGTTACTTAAAAGAGTTGGCCTCATCTGGTCTCGGAAAATTGCTGGTCTTTTATCTTGGTCTTTCATCTTAGTTAGAGTCCCATTGACATATGACAATTTTGGAGTTAATACTTGTGACTCTAACTGCCCCAGAGGAGTCATTACCAAACTCATCTCAGAGTCTTCTCTGTAAAAGTATCCCTGATCTCAACATCTGCAATGTACTTTCCTAAGTTAGAATAGTCCCTTTCCGACCTCCAGTGAGTCTTTTCTTTTGATCTCTGTGAGTCTACACAGCCATGGCTTGCTTCTTACTCTTTTGACATAGCTCTTGCCTCTTCTGTTAGTGGTCTTACTTCTCTTAAAGTGAGAGTAGATTACTAGTGATTATTTTACCTTTTTTATACACTTCCAAGGACTGTATTGAATCATCAGTCATATTCTATATTCTCAAAGTGAGTACCCACCACAGCATATAACTCATGTTTCTGTATATTAGTAGATACTATGACTGTAGTGATGCTCTGTCATCCCCAGCAAACCTGATTCTAAGTGAACTCCCCCACCTCCTGGGTTGTAAGTCTAACTGTACTTTCTCTAGAATAAAAGATTGTAGAGAAATCAGGATGTAAGCTCTGAGCTACCGCTCCAGCACCATGTCCGCCTGCTGCTCCCATGTTCCCTTCTGGAAAAGTCAAGGAAGCCCCAATAATTGTTTTACTAATGTAAATATTACTGGAGTTTAGGTTATTTCTTGGTTGACAGTTGGTCTCTGGAGGAAAGAAAATTCCTCTCTAGAAATTTGCATCTATCTGTAGCACTTACAACCTGCATAAACCTCTACAAAATTTAGATTCTTTAGCCATAAATTATAAAATTATACATGTCTTTTAACATTATTGTGAAACCTTATTAAGAAATAATAGGATATGAATACAGTACATGTCTGGCACACTTGTTCTAAATTAAAATTATTTAGATTTTTTCTGCATTATTTCCATTTTGTGTTCTGCTTCTTCCTTTCCCTATAAAAGAATTTACATGTGACTACTTCCTCCAAAATTAGTTGTCTTAGTTACCCATTTATTGCTATGAGGAGTCACTGTGATCAAGCCATCGTATAGAAGAAAGAATTTCTTGGGAGCTTGCTTAGAATGTCACCAAGTAAGTCCATGACCATCATATGTGGAGCATGACTTTAAAACCCCAAAGTCAACCCCAGGTGACACATCTCATAATCCTCCCCAAACAGTTCCACTAACTGAGAACCAAATTTAAAATATATTAGCTTATGTAGACCATTCTTCATTCTCCTTCAAACTGTCATACTAATCATGCATCTTGTCAATTTCAATATACATTTTTCTCTTGTAGCTAACTTAACAGAAGGGACAGTGAGAATATGTTACAAAGACTATGGCATATGAACTATTCAGCCATCACTTACTATAACAGAAAATACAACTGTAGCAATGGCTATGCCTTCAGACTTTGTTTCATGAAGTTTCAAATAATTTAGATGAAGTTCGAGTTTTGCTTTTACTTTTTTTCTCTGATATAAAACAGGCAATATTTAGTTAATATAAACACTATGGTCTTTAAAGTGTTTAGTGGAAAGAACATGTGAACTCATTAATATCATTTCTTTGAAATTTCCTGATTCTTCTTTTCAGCTTAACAGTACCAATTCTGTAATATAAAAAGACTAATTTTTTTCATGTGTAGAGCCTTACTCTTTTTCTCTCTGTCTCTGTCTATTTATTTACTTTACATATATACTTTATTATTATAGGAGAGTAGAATGAGAAAATGTTTGGTAGGAAGAAGGAGACCAATTGCATTGGATTTTTTCATCATTTTGTCGATGGTCTTCTTTCATTGTTAAGTAGGAATGTTTGTCTATTGGTTTTCTTGTCTTGTAGTAGAACCTCAGAGTAAAATTAGATGGAATGGAGAGTATCTGAGCAGTAGCACAAACTAGTGAAACTAAGACTTGTTCTTTGTAAGATAAACCAAAGTCATGAGACATCTACAGAACCAAAGGTATTGGAGAAGATTTATGTAAATAGAATATAACTGAGGGATGAGACAGTATAACTGATGCTACCAAAGTGTGAGGAATCATAAAGTGGTCTTACACGATATGCCATGAACTGGATAATCTTGAAGAAATGAGTCTGTACCAACACTGAGTCGTTAAGAAATAGATACTCTGAATAGATCACTAACAAATATGGAAAATAAATCAATAATTACCAACTTTTACCCAAAGAAAATATAGGTCATGGTGAATTCACTTATAATTTCTGTAAAATAGTTCACGATAAATTAATGTTAATTATTTTAAACACCAAGATAGGTTTTGAAGTAATTTGGCCTCAGAGAACCAAAGTTAAATTTGGATAAGAAACCATTATTAACTACTAGCAATATAGGCAAAATATAGCATGGATGATTTAAGCCCGATATAGATTATTTTCATAAACAGGCAAACACAGAATGTCTTCAGGGGAGAGTCAGACTCTACATAATAAATTGATCACAAATTTAGATACTTCACCCTCATCTTATCCAAGTGTCAATTTTTAGGTGCTCATAAATTGTAAACATGAAGCAGTTATTGTCATTTGTCTCTTCATTATATAAAATGTTGATTTTCTTCACCAGGCTCCAATAGATACTTCACATGTAGGGGATAAACTACAAAAACCAAGTATCTGTTTCCAGCTCTACAGCATGCCGGTAAAATTTCAAATTACTTTTCATGCTTAATTAACCGGATCAGGGCATTCTTGGCTAATTGTATTTGTCTCCTTTCGAAACCACTCAAAGTTCTCTTGAGTACTTCTCTCTCTCTCTCTTTTTTTTTTTTTTGTCTTTTTAAATTGAAAATAGAGTCTTGAGTGGGAGGGAGAATATACTGTGAGGAACAACTGGAATTGGGGGGCATTTCAGGGCGAGATGGAAACCTAGTGCAATGGAAATTACATGGAATCTAAGAGTGACCCTAGCAAAGACGCCTAGTAGTGGGCGACATGGAGTCTGGACCAGCCATCTTTTGTAACCAGGCAAGATCTCAACTGGGACACCAACACAACTCCAAAATCTTTGACCTACATTTCATCCTGCCTGCAGAATGTGCTGGGACCAGAGCCTAGCAGAATCATCATCATCAAAGAGACCAGACAGACGTTACTCAACAACTGTTGGAAGCAGTGGCAGAGTTCTACAGCCAAACATTAGGCAGAGCGTATGTGGAAGGGGAGTGGTTCTGGGGGAGAAGAGAGACATGGGGGAGCGGCTGGAGGAAGGGTGAGTAGAGGTCCAGATTTAATATATGAGAGAAGAATAAAAGGAGAAAAAATCAGAAAATAGTCTTTTGATTTCAAATAATATTTTCTATACTCATAGATTAGTGCCTAGTCCAGTTGTCATCAAAGAGGCTTCAACTAGCAACTGACTGGAGCAGGTGCAGAGAGACACAGCCCAACATTCGATGGAGCTTGGCCAAGTGCCTTGAGAGGGAGGGAGGAAGGATTCCAGGAGTCAGACAGGTAGAGGACACCAGGAGTGCAAGGCACTGATGTCAATCAACTAAGCAGGGCTCATAGGACTTCACAGAGGCTTCAGCCTGCATGGGTCTGTGCTTGGTCCTCTGGTCCTCTGCATATATGTTATGGTTGTGTAGCTGAGTGTTTTTGTTGGACTTCTAACAGTGGGGGTGAGGAGTGTCTTTGAGTCTTTTGCCTGTCTTGGGACCTTTGCCTTACTACTGGGTTGCCTTGCCCAGCCTTGCTATAAGAGTTTGTGCCTAGTCTTATTGTAACTTGTTATGCTGTGTTTGGTTGATACCCCATGGGAGCCTCACTTTTTCTGAAGGGAAACTGGAGGAAGACTGCATCTGGGGGAGACTATAGTGGGAGATGTGAGGAGCAGAGGGAGCAGAAACTATGGTCAAGATATATTGCATGAGGGAAGAATAATAACTAAATAACTAAGTAAATAAATAAATGTGGAAGAAAATAGATTCTTCTTTCACACAATATTTTCCTATCTCTCCATCCCTCCTAGCTTCCTCACACATCCCTCTTCCCCATATCCACTCCCTTTCCCTTTCCTTTTCAAAAAAGAGCAAGTCTTTAAGAGAGGACAGCCAGACAGCACAAAATGAGATACAATAAATAATACATAGTGAAAGCCCTCATATTGAAACTGAACAAGACAATCCAACAAAAGAAAAAGTCTCAAGTGTAGGCAAAAGAGTCGGAGAGACACTCACTCCCACAACAATGTCAAGCTAACAGCCATGACATACACACAGAGACCTAGTGCAGACTCATGTAGGCTCTGTGGTTGCTGTTTCAGTTTCTGTGAGCCTATGTGAATCCTGCTTAGTTGATTCTGTGGACCATGTTTTTCTGGTGTCCTCCATCTCTTCTGAGTCTTACAATTCTTCCTCTCCCTCCTTTGAGGGGTTTCTTGATCTCTGAGGGGAGAGACTGAATGCAAACCTCCAATTTAGACTCTCTCTATGTAATTTCTGGCTGTGGGTCTCTGCTCCCACTCCCATCTGCTGCCTGAGGAAGTCTGTGTGATGAGCATCTTGAGTACTTCAGTATCTTCCTTGTTCTTTGTCTTCCTTCAAGTTCTAATTAATTACTACCATTGTGTGTAAAAGTGCGCTCGCATGCTCATGCGTGCAGGCAAGCATACAAGCCCATGTGCCTGTATAGCTATAGTCACATGCATGTTGTGGTTCCCGTTGAAGATCAGAGAACAACTTTTAAGAGCCTGTGCTTTCTTCCACTGTGGGTTCCTGAGATAAAACACAGGTTATTGGTTTTACTTGACAAGGGCTTTTGTTCGACATTCCGAGCCATCTGACCAGCCCCCTTCTATGTTTTATACTCTGCAGAGTATTTTTTAAATAAAATTTTGCTCCGCTTTTCTCCCCTTAAAACCTAATAGTATTCCCAGTGTTTGATCTGATGAGAAACATGTGAAGGTAATAGTTTAGCTTTCTAGTGATATTGAATTTAAAATATATTGGAGATCCTGATTTCCTCGAAACTAAACCAATTGTGAGCTAGCTTTGCAAACGTCCACTCTAATCAATCTATCTTTGAGTAAGAAAAAATTTGATTCAGATTAAAATGAGAACACAATTATTTCAGTATCAAAATAGAGACAGTGGTCAATTTTGGATAAAACAAAGCTAGAAATGGTTTAATCGGTAGATGAATTGGAGAGATGTAGAGAAAAATTAACACCGAGAAACATCACTGCACATAGCTATGTGGAGTTTTAATGTTAGATTGTACACTGATAGTTTCATAAGGCATTAAATTCTAATGAATGACTTGTGCTCTTTTAGAATTACTCGGCACATTAAAGTGAGGAAGTGGAAATTACTATAGAAATGCAGTAAGATTGCTCATAAGTTTTTTCATCAAGTTGTATTACATTCAGTCCTTCATAGGTCTGTTTATCCTATTGTGTTAAAAATTCAAGGAGGGTAATTATAATGACTTTATTGTCTTGCAGATAATAGACACTCAGAAATACTGCTAAATTCAATTGTAAATATGAGCATAGTTTGTGAACTCTAAGCTTCTGCTGGATTTTACTCTGAAAAAAGTGAAGCCTGGAAAATGAAGGTAAAATACTGTTTGACTCAGAGTCGCTCTTGATGCTGGTATAGAGTTGCCTATCATAAGTCAATATAATGTTACAGGTTTTCTTTAGCTTTTCCAGGAAAGCATAACGCTCTGCTTAGCAAAGAAAATGGAGAAAATTATACAAGTAATTTTTATTTTGTATATATATATGCATATTTCATAGTGCAATTCTCATTTTAAAATCTTGATATAAGAATATACTATTAAAGACACTTGCTCAACTGTGTTCATAGCAGTGTTATTTGTAATAGCTAAAATCTGGAAACAACCTAAATTTCCCTCAACTGAAGAATGGATAAAGAAAATATGGTACATCTACACAGTGGAATACTATTTAGCTATTAAAAACAAAGACATCATGAATTTTGCATGCAAATGGATGGATCTTGAGAATATATCATCATAAGTAAGACAATTCAGTCCCCAAAGGCCATGCATGATACGTACTCACTTATAAGTGGATATTAGCAATAAAATACAGGGTACCCATGCTATACTTCATAGACCCAAAGAAGGTAAACAAGAAGGCAGGCCCAAGCGAGGATGCTTGAATCTCACTTAGAAGAGGGAATAAAATAGTCATAAGAGACAGATTGAGGGAGGGAACTGGGTTGGAGAGGATATAGGGAGGGGAATGGGGTGGGCTTAGAGTCAGGTGTGGGAAGGGACAGAAGGGTTGGCTAGATGGCCACGAGAATGAATAAACATCTGCAAGTAACAGGGATGGGAAGGTAGGGGTTATCTCCAGAAAGAGACAGAGACATGGGGTAAGGGAGACACCGAAGAATCAATGGGGATGTTCTTAGCTGTGACTCATACCATTGAGGATGTGGAACCTGAAGAGGCCATCTCCTGTAGCCAGGCAGGAATCCCAGTGGAACAATAGGGACACCAACCCACCCACAAGTTTCAACCCAAAATTTATCCTGTCTATAAGAAATGCAGGGACAGGGGATGGAGCAGAGAATGAGGGAATGGCCAAGCAATAATGGGCCCAACTTGAGACCCATCCCATGGACAAGGATCCGTCTCTGACACTATTAACGATATTCTGTTATGCTTGCAACAGGAGTCTAACATGGCTGTCCTATGATAGGCTCCACCAAGCAGCTGACTCAGAGAGATACAGACACCCACAGCCAAGCAGTGAATGGAACTTGGGTACTCTATGGAAGAACAGGAGGAAGTATTGCAGGCTCCAGAAGGAACAGGAACTCACAGGAACACCAACAGAGTCAATCACACTGGACCCTTGGGGCTCTGAGAGACTGAACCACCAACCAAAGAACATAAATGGTCTGGACCTAGGCCTCCCCACACATATGTAGCAGATGTGCAGCTTGGTTTTCATGTGGGGCCTAAACAACTGGAGCATGGGCTGTCCTTAAAAGCTATTGCCTGTATGTAGGTTATATTCATTTATCTGGGCTGCCTTGTCTGACCTCAGTGGGAGAAGAAGCTCCTGGCCTCATAGATACTTGATGTGCCAGGGTAGGGGGATACCCAAGGGGGCACCTCTACCCACTCGGAGGAGAAGGGGAAGGGGGAAGGATTGTGGGAGTGGTGACTGGGAGGAGGCAGTGAACAGGATGTAAAGTAAATAACTAAAAAAAACTTTTAAAAAGTAACAAGATTTTCTGGCATTTTATTTAAACTTGGACATCATATATACATATTTACATATATATTAATTATGTAAATTGAGAGATATTGCCACTTTAAGCATTTTGTAAGAAAATTTTCTTTTAAAACAATGTAATCTTCATGTGCTATGTGTGTTTAATATGTATTTGTTTTACCAGACCTGAGATCCTTGCAAATTGCTACATCAAAAATCATGTCTTCAGTGTTCAGAGAACCTGCTCATAGGTAGCAAATAGCTTTATCAAATTGACTTAATCAATTAAAGTTGTAATGAATTATTGTTGGTTTCTAAAGATAAAATGTTGCTTAAGACACATTTTAGAAACATTTATCACCTTAAATATTAGATATTAGAGCTCCTACTCACTCGTTAAAATATTAAGAGCTATTATGACTTTGAACTTTGTTTTGTAGAGTAAAAAATTATAAAGGCCATTTTATGAAATATGTGTAGATTTTTTGCCTTAGACCTAAGCAGGAAAAGTGCAGATTCCAGAACGAGGAACTGAAAATAAGATTTCAGGCCTTCACTTCCCCCGGAGCATATTCTGGGTGGAGGACATTATTCCCTGAATCAAGCCTCAGGCAGTAGGCCCAACTATGCTATGCGTGGGAGAGGCCCAAGGCAGGAAGACATATTCCTGACTACAGATAAAGATGCTGCCACCTAGGTGGGGCTATAGCCGGAAGAAGTGAAGACAGTTAATCTGAAATAGTTGGTAAATGACAGGGTGGGACACAGTGTCATGGCTATTAACCTTTCAGGGTGGGTTTCTCTGGAATGTTTCACTATTCTTATGTTATGTATCCTTGGCAACCCCTCACCCCCTCCCCACTCCCCTGGTTTGTGGTTTTGCTCTTTAGAAGACCCCTTACCCATCACTCTGGGCCAAACCTTGCTCTTCAGAGAGAGAGCTTGTGGTTTGACCGCCGGCCAATTTCCCTAATAAAGCCTCTGCTGATTGCATCCAGGTATGGTTTCTTGTGATCTTTGGGTGGTTGTGATCTCCTGAGACTTGAGGGAGGGTCTCCCAAGTATGGGGGTCTTCAGTTTCACCAGTTTATAGCTGTTTACCAGTGAGTAACTAGAAAGTAGAACCAGAAGGATTCATTGGATTTTCAATTTAAAATATCTAAATTGAAAAATATAAACATTACATTGATGTATTTTCATTTATATTTACTTAAATTATCTTACAATTTTAAATAGTTTGTAATTGATAGGAAAGCTGTAAAGAAAGCACACAGGAGTCTCAATGCATGTAACAATCTTGACAACTTGAATTCCACAGGTTTTATTATTCAAATATCACTGTTTTACTAAAATGTTTTAACATTTCCCATCATAACTTACTCATCTTTGATAAAGTAAATGCTACTGTATCATTTCTACAACTTTAAAAAACTCTCTCTCTCTCTCTCTCTCTCTCTCTCTCTCTCTCTCTCTCTCTCTCTCTCTCTCTCTCTGTATGTGTCAATATTGTGCCTGCTCTGCTAAGAAAGTGATTCTGTTTCAGAACTTAGAGAATTTTCAGACAGCCTCTATATGTCT
Source organism: Arvicanthis niloticus (assembly GCF_011762505.2). Taxonomy (NCBI): domain Eukaryota; kingdom Metazoa; phylum Chordata; class Mammalia; order Rodentia; family Muridae; genus Arvicanthis; species Arvicanthis niloticus. The sequence goes on from NC_047662.1 coordinate 91,980,754, forward strand.
GTTTTGCAGACATTCCTCAAATACTGTGGTTTAATAATACTCTAGATTCCTCCCAAACTATTTACCATGAGTACAAAAAACCCACAAATGAACAAACAAACAAACAACACCCAAATTCTGTGACCTTACCATATGAAATCAGTGCATCCTGTAGGCATATTTATTACATTGTTTTTTTTTTCCATTAAAAATGGCTGGTAATGAAATTATCCATGAAATTAATGTAACAAATGAATAAAGAGATAGTAAAGAAAAGGTTAAATGATGGTTCACCAGTGTGTGGTCAGTGTTTTTTATTTTTTAAAATAAAGATTTTACTTTTAAATTTGTGTGTGTGTATGTGTGTGTGTGTGCTTGGTAGTACAAGTGTCATGCAGGAAGACATCAGATCTTTCTAGAATTGGAATTACAAGCAGTTGTCAACTGCTTGATATGGTTCCCTGGAACTGTACTCAGACCCTCTGCAAGAACAGTACATACTCTTATTTGCTGAACCATGTCTTCAGCCCTAAGATCACTTGTTGAGTTATAACATTTAATAATAGTCATAATTGTTTAAATAAATAACCTCTTAGATTATATTTGCTTTTCTAGTTGTGCTTTACAATGGAGATTCCCACTCTTTGGAGTTTGTTTACTGTACTTCTGCTGCCCTTCCCTAAAGTCACTGGGAATGGAGTGACTTCTTCAGTGTTTATGCAGCTACAGTACACTCTCAGCTACACTTAATTGGGTCTGTGGGACACCATCCCTATTGCCTGAAAGTTTCTCTATCCCACATCCCTCCCTCCAACTTTAAATTGCTTTGGGATTTGGGGAACAATTATAATAGCTGTTGCATAACAAATATTTATTCTGCCACATCTATGGAATCTGTCATATTTATTCAATCTTCAGAACACTGAAGCTAATTCTATAAAAATGTAACTGGTTCTTATAAGGGGTGAAAATTCATCACTCTGAGGGTGAGTCAATTAAGTCAATTAAAGCCTTTCTGTAATTAAAGGCATTCATTATTATGCATTAATAATACAAATGGCCAGAAGCCATGTATCAAGTAATTTATTTTTCCCAAATACTTCTGTAAATTATTACCTTATATTGTAATTTTTAAACTACTAATCTTTAAAGAAACTTCCACATACTTTTTCTGTTATAATATGTAATGTAATATATGGAAAAGGTTAGGTAAATCCAAAACAGATTATAAAATGAGAGGGATTCTCAAACCAAAGCTGTAATTCTAGTCTGAGTACCTTTCCTTGGTGCTAAATCTATTTCATATGTGCTTCAGTGAGTGCTGGGTACCTCTGTTACCATCAGTGCTGACACTAGTGGGTATCTAGTTAAGATTGTTGCTTGTTAGTACTGGCTAAAAGAAGCTAAAAGATAATCAAAGTCTGTTACTAGCGAACAATTTGGGTACATTAAAAGTAAAAGTTGTTGCATTCAGTAGAAACCCTGCACCGTGTCTAGTCACTGTGCTTGAGGAAAAGTATAAACAAGGCAGACACACTGATTTCTCCTCTTACTTATTTTCTACCCAGAAGTGAACCCACTTAGAGTGTCAGGAGCAGAAGAAAAACCAAAGATGGCAAGACAGGCTTAGTTCTGGGTGGCTTTGGGTAGGTGATGGGATTTCAACCAAGGAGAAAAAGACTGAGATCTGTGACAGGAGAAGCCATTCAAGTCATCTAAGAGGCACAGGCATGACATTTGTCTGGATGAGAAAGATGGTCTCCATATGCCTGGACTCCACTATGATAGGAGTCAGCATGGCCACATGTCCTGGTGAGTCAACATGCCTCCTTCCCTTTTCATGTCTCTGTATGAATCCTTCTGCTAATGCATGTGACCCAGTGTCTCTTGAGCAATTTCTGAAATTCACTTGCAGGGAAATTTGATTTATCAAGTGCTATTAGATAAGTGTGAAATCATTGCCCTGTTTTTTCTGGGCAATGTTTAATCAATACAGTTCATTCACCATCGTGACAAATTTCTCTCTGGTTCTTGCTGACTGCTCTCTGTTGTTGACAATAGAATTTCTATAGACAGTTTTAGTGTTACCAGTCAGGCAAGGCTTTCAATGGTCTCCATTTACTACTTTCCTAGGTACACTTACCATCACACCCTCACAGAGGCAGCCTCAAATAAATGGATGGGCAGCCAATCTGCCTTCTCTTAACTCTGGCTCAGCTTCTCATATGACATTTGCCTATCTTTTTTTCTTTTCTTAACCTATTTAATCCTTTCCATTTTTTTAGATCCAGAATGTCCAGAACATTCCTTTTAGTCTTCTTTGATGATTATTTCTCATAAACATCAACCTTCTTGCAAATGTATAATTTTAACCGAAGATACAGAATACTAGTCTTCACAATATATCTTTCTATACACCTTTTTGGTACTCTAAATTCCATTGCCAAACTCATAGTGGCAATTCCTTATATTATTAACACTTATTATTTTTAGAATGAGATTGGTTTCAAAGTAAACTACTAGCAATGTTCTGAAACATTATAGTAGTTTGGTACAAATTGGTTATATATTTAAAAATGTGTCTTTAAATTTCTCTAATATTTATTATTATGTTAATCTGTGGTTGTCTATAAAATGTGAAAGAATTACTGTTCTTGAATCTCTCAAGGTGTCTATGCCAGCCTGTATAATTCGGCAAAATGAAACATATTTGAATCTGAAAAAAGCCAGAAGCCTTGAATGCATCAACTTTGTGTTTATTTGAGGTTTTCATTACTACTATCATTGTTTTAAACAAGTAAATTGCCAAAATGAACTCTTGTGCTGCAGAATAAAAAAATGAACTGTGTCATGCTTTGCCAAGATTCCCCATCACATTTTTGTAAATCTGGTCTGTGTAATGGTCTTGTCATAGGAATAATCACACAAAATGCTAAGACTAGGCTTAAAATATGAAGGTAACAGCTACGTTTTTGATTTGATGTTAAATTTTAGCTTATACCACTTAATTTTTTGTGAGTAGATGTTGGTAATATGCAATTAAAAGGATTAATAGTGTATGTAACATCAGGCATAAAAGAAATATTATTCAAAAAATAAAAGTTGTTAAAAATTTTTGACTATTATCAACCACTGATTCAGAATTACAGTCTTTTTTTTTTTTTTTTAAATAGACTTTCGTTTTGTCTTCTTCATTGCTAGTTTTCTAGGGCAGGTGAAATGAAGTCAAGTGTATAATGGGTAATTAGCCAGGGGTTTGAAAATTTCCCTTTAGGAATGTTTCTCAACAATAGAAAGCATAACTTTTTGAATGTGCATCTGATATGGATAGATAGTCACTTATTGCCAATGGGCATGCATACTTCCAACATACTTAATATTACTATATTCAATAACATACATTATTGGGGATATCAATACCAGAGATTAAGAAATGAGCCATTTCTAATACATGAAAAAATGATTTTTTCAGGTACTTTGTACCATTTGTTTTGGGGGCAGTGGATATGTGCTATGGTAGATTGTCCAATGATGGTTGACCGTGGCTGACATGGATAAAAATAACCAAACGTTTGTCTCTGAATTCCTTCTTTTGGGTCTTTCCGGATACCCAAAGACTGAGGTCATTTACTTTGTTATTGTTCTGGTCATGTATCTAGTGATTCTAACTGGCAATGGTGTTCTGATCATAGCGAGCATCTTTGATTCCCATCTTCACACGCCCATGTATTTCTTCCTGGGCAACCTGTCTTTCCTGGACATCTGCTACACAACATCTTCTGTTCCTTCAACACTGGTAAGCCTAATTTCAAAGAAAAGAAACATTTCTTTCTCCGGTTGTGCAGTGCAGATGTTCTTTGGATTTGCAATGGGATCAACAGAATGCTTGCTTCTTGGCATGATGGCTTTTGATCGCTACGTGGCCATCTGCAACCCTCTGAGATACTCCATCATCATGAGCAGAGAAGTGTACATATCCATGGCATCTGCATCATGGTTCTCTGGTGGCATCAATTCAGTTGTGCAGACATCCCTTGCCATGCGGTTGCCTTTCTGTGGGAATAATGTTATTAATCATTTTACATGTGAGGTCTTAGCTGTCCTCAAGCTGGCATGTGCTGATATATCTCTCAATATCATTACCATGGTGATATCAAATATGGCCTTCCTGGTTCTTCCAATACTAGTCATCTTTTTCTCTTACCTGTTCATCCTCCACACGATCTTGAGAATGAACTCAGCCACAGGGAGACGCAAGGCATTTTCTACCTGCTCTGCCCACCTGACTGTGGTGGTCATATTTTATGGAACCATCTTCTCTATGTATGCAAAACCCAAGTCTCAAGATCTGACTGGGGAAGAGAAGTTCCAAACTTCAGATAAGATCATTTCTTTATTTTATGGAGTAGTTACCCCCATGCTGAATCCGATCATCTACAGCTTGAGGAATAAGGATGTTAAAGCTGCCATAAAATACATACTGAAACGAAAGTGCATTCCATAAAGACGTCCGCAAACACAGGTTTTTGTGTTGCAGGCATGAGACTGACTCAGCAGCAAATCTGTGAGAACATTTTAATCAATTATCTATTCAATTTGGAAAATCCTTGGCTACTTGGTTACCTCCCAAAGATGGAAGGTAAGTCCCTAGTACTGAAGACACCATGAACTTCTGAAACAGGATTAAGCGCCCACTGAACTGGACTCAAAAGCTTCCTTCTGATGACTAGCTTTTATGGTTCCAGAAAACACCATGCAAGCTGGATAAAGAGGGAGACAATCAACAGTCTTACTCAGCTCTGATGCCTATGAGCCATTTCAATGAACGGTATGCACAGTAACCATAAGGGCATAGTAATGGCATACATGCCTGTGTGGTGACCAACACTTCTCTAATTGGACTTAACACCCGCCCAACAAAAGGGAGACCGTGACTGGTTCTAGAAATCAGGCTAACTACCCAGTGCTAATGAATTTGTCATTATTGAGGCGACTCTACATCCACTAAAGCAGCTAAATCTCTGAGAACAGTCTATATACCTCTGTTGTTATACCCCCAGAGAAGTGGAGTTTTCACTTATCGAGGAAACTTTTCTTTTGCAACAGACAGAGACCACTAGAGAAAACTACCACTAATAAATATGCAGAGGTGTGGACCCCAGTCCCATTGGATGTATCTACCGAACACGTCCATACTGACGGCTCAAGGAACATTGCCAACGATGTGGCTGTATGATTGTAGTAGCCGGAGTATCAGGGACCTTGCTGTAAGATTGTACCTTTTAGTAACACCAGAAGCTACACTTGTAAAGTCTCACCAACAGGAGTGCCCAAATATGACCTGAACCAAGAGGACATACACCAACAAACATGCCGAACTGCACAGGGAAGAACTCACAATGCTGCAACCCCTCACAAAGAACCACAAGCAATTCAGTAAATCTGGGGATGGGAGACATAGCCTTTCTAAGGGAAGAGCACACCAGTTAGTTGTACAGTTCCAAATGGTAATCCCTGAAAACATGCATATAAGTAGTATTATACAGACTGAACAGGTTTTATTTAACAATTTATGTATACAAATATACATATTTGTTAGTGATAAAGGAAAAGAAAATATACATGCATACAATAACAATTAGTTAATATGACTGTAAATTTGAGAGAAAGGACATGAGAGGGTTTGGAGGGAGGAAAGAGAAGGAAGAAACATTGTAATTAAATTATAATCTCAGAAATAAAATAAAAAAGAGAACCCTTGGTTAGGGGGAGATATTTTCTTTTTTCTTTTTGTTTGTTTTATTTTGATTTTTTAAGACAGGGTTTCTCTGTATAGATCTGGCTGTCCAAAACTCACTCTCTAGACCAGGCTGGCCTCAAACTCAGAAATCCACCTGTCTCTGCCTCCCAAGTGCTGGGATTAAAGGTGTGTACCACCACTTCCCGGCTGATATTTTCATTCTTTCACTTCACTAGTTGTGCTCAGCTACAGTTTTGAGGATAGAGTTTGCTCCAAATGGATCTTCAAACATGTCTTGATCTCTCAAACACCATAAATTCCGATTTTAATCCTATTCTTGGTAATGTCTGAATTAAGTGCATCAGATGGGCTGTGTGGAAACACTATGGAATGACTGCATCCAAACTCGGGAAACAGAGAGACAAGTGTGCCAATATTTCTATTTCCAAAACCCTAACAAATTTTTTTGGTTTGACTACCCATTCTTTCAAATCCACAGTTGACTTGCTAGTGATAAACCAAGTAAGTCAAGTTCCAAGTATTCTTTCAAGTTTTACTAAGTTGGAAAATACGATTACTGAGGTCAGTGTCATGGTAAGTGAAGTTCAGGTGCCATAAGTGAGGTATCAAAGCTACTGTTTCATAACACATCTTCTATTCAAAGCCACTCATTATTAGAGCCAGATATATGCCTCTCCTGTCCACCCCATTCATATTAATCACATCTTCCACATGCACATCTGCATGAAGAGATCAAGGAAGATGAAGAAATGGGGATGTTCAATGAGTGGCGGGAGGAATTTCCATACTGCCCGCAGGAGGGAACACAACCTAAGGTAAGGATCAGAAAGAGAGTTGGTTAGGGTTTGGGGTCCTTGGGTAGCTGGAAGAACTAGCATCAGATTTGATGAGTTGAGGCCTGCTGCATCCTCAAGAAAGCAGGCTGGCAGAGGAGGTAGTCTAGAAGAGATGAAGGTGGGTATACATGGCAAAAAGCCAACAGAAATGCTTTCACATCTCCCTGAGATGTTCTCACAGGTTCAGGAAGAAGAAAGATTACAAATCTCAGCAGAGCAGCATTCTTTAAATTCATAATCTCATTATGCAATGTTAAAACATCCAGAGAGGTATTAGACTCCAGACAATCAAATAACTCTATTAAAGAATGGGCTATGGAGCTAAACAATGAATTCTCTACTGAGGAAACTTGAATGGCCAAAAAGCACCTTAAGAAATGTTCAACAACCTTAGTCATCAGGGAAATGCAAATCAAAACAACAGTGAGATTCCACCTCATACCAGTCAGAATGGATGAGATAAAAAACTCAGGTGACATTAGATGCTGGCAAGGATGTGGATAAAGAGGAACACTCCTCCATTGTTGGGGGTATTGCAAGCTGGTACAACCACTCTAAAAATCAGTCTGGTGGTTCCTCAGAAAATCTGACATAGTATTACCTGAGTACCCAGCTATACCATTCCTAGGCATATACTGAAAAGATACCGCAACATATAACAAGGACAAATGCTCCACTACGTTCATAGCAGCCTTATTTATAATAGCCAGGAGCTGGAAGAAACCTAGATGTCCTTCAACAGAGGAATGGATACAGAAAATGTGGTACATTTACATAATAGAGTATTACTCGGGTATTAAAAACAATGACTTCATGAAATTCACAGACAAATGGATGGCACTAGAAAATATCATCCTGAGTGAAGTAACCCAATCACAAAAGAACACACATGGTATGCACTCACCAATAAGTCAATATTAGCTCAAAAGCTTGCAATACATAAGATACAACTCATAAACCACATGAAGCTCATGAAAAAGGAAGACCAAAGACAAAATACTCATAGGAGCAAATATAGAGACAATGTGTGAAACAGGAACTGAAGGAGGGGCCATCAAGAGACTACCCCACCTGGGGATCCATTCCATGTGCAGTCACCAAAGGCAGATACCAGGATACCAGGATGTGCATGCTGACAGGAGCCTGATATAGCTGTCTCCTTAGAGGCTCTGCCAGAGCCTGACATATACAGAGATGGATGCTCACAGGTAACCATTGACCTGATCAAGGAGTTCCCAATGGAGGAGTTAGACAGAAGACTGAGGGAGCTGAAGGGGTTTGCAGTTCCATGGGAGAGAAATAATACCAACCAACCAGAGCTCTCAGGGTCTAAATCAGCAGTTTGGGAGCACACAGGGAGGGACCATGGCTTCAGCTGTATATGTAGAGGAGGATGGCCTTGTCAGGCATTGGTGGGAAAAGAGGTCCTAGGTCATGTGACAGCTGGATGCCCCAGTATGGGGGACTTCGAGGGTGGGGATGTGGGAGTGGGTGATTGGGTTGGGGCATGCCCTCATAGAAGCAGGAGGAGGGGGAATGGGATAGAGGGTTTCTGGGGGGGGGATGGAAAAAAAGGACAACACCTGAAATGTAAATAAATAAAATATCCAATAAAAAATTTTGGATGCCAAGGAGCTTTCTGCTGAGTGTCTATGGCACCCTACAACTAGGCATACTTATGCCTAGGTGAAAAGGTAGGATCCATTTACTGGCATATGGCATGATCCTGATCAGGTATATAATATGGGGAAGAGGGCATATTTGTGGTTTTTTTTTTGTTTTTGTTTTTTTTTTTTTGTTTTTTCTGCAGGATGCTGAAGGAGCATGGTGGCTGCCAGAGTGATTGAGACATGCTGATACTGGGACAAAGAATGATGCTGCCCTGTGAGCTTGCTGAGTGCCCCAACAATGGTGACTGGGAAACTGTATTGGACATATGTTTCTGACCCACCTTTACTTGCCTATATCCCAGATAGGACAAGCTGCCTTGCCTCAAGTTTTAGAACTTGTGGGACAGAGAGTCAAAAAGAGAAGTTATAATGATTCTTGTATTTTTCTTAAATGTGATTAGTTATTCAGACTCAATCACATACTAGTCTAGAAATCAATCCAATACTGGGAATAACAGTCTTCATTTGGAAGACTGTATCTGGAGATTTTCAGAGACATATTTGGAAGTTAGCTGCAGTCCTCTATGATGTTATGTTAGCAAGAGATAAAGTTGGGACAGGATCTGGATTTCCAACAAGGGTTAGTGCATGTGTTAAGGCTCTTTTAATTATCAGTATTAAAATTACTTTTGTTTCTTCTACAGTATTTAATGTAAGTTGCATTGATTGTCCACTTTCTAATTGTGTTAGTGTGTTGAAACCTGGCATGTCTGTTAAAGGGTCTCTATCAACTAATCTTTGTTTTATTGACCTGAGTATTTTCACAGAACCTTGGTTTTCTGAAAAAAAATAAAGTGTGCAAGCATGCAAATAATAGAAGTGAGTCAGGCTTTAAGCAGAAGCAAGAGGGTAGTGGGCTTGACTATTGCTGGTATAACAGCTTTGATTACATTAATTGCTAGCACCACTGCTTCTGAAATTGCTTTGACACAAGAAGTTCAGGCAGCTACTTTTGTTAATCATTTACCAAAAAAATGTTACTAATGTGTTGATGATACAAGGGGATTTAGAACATGGGATTGATGCTCTTTATCCTATTCAAATTATTGTAAGTAGGTTCAGAGTTTGAGAGTAAGGAGCCATTGCGAGTGTCATGCCAAATACCAATGGAGTTGTGTTACTTCTAAAATTTACAATGATAGTCATTATAATTAGGAAAAAGTTTGAAGACACTTGCAAGGTATTTGACATAATTCTAACATCTCTCTGGATGTTTCACTCTTTGTAAACCTTTGTCTTTCACTTTAATAAAAACTAGCTTTCTTTCTTTCTTTCTTCCTTTTTTTTGCAGGGGAATACCTGTGTGGAGGTGGGAGTCAGCAAACAACTTGCATGAATTGATTCTTTCCTTCCAGAATATAGATCAAGGGGCGGGACATATGTCAAACTTGTTTACTGAGTGAGATATCTTGATGGGATGTCTATCACTTTTGACAATTACAGGACTTTAAGCATACGAAAACATTCTTTTGTTTTGGTCAACTCCTCAAACCTCATCTTAAATTTTTGTCACAGTATCAAGAATGCCCCCAACTTACATGCAGGCTTCCTGTCAGGTGGAACACACCCACTTCTTAGGTGGCTTTATAACACCAAATGTGAGACTCACTGAGTGTAAAAGTTGTAAACATGTAGTACAAGTTTTCTAAATTCCCAGTGACCGAAAGTTAATCAAAATCAATACGAAATGCATCTGAAGTATTTGTGGTACCTTTTCCTATATGATATCACCGTGCCTCTGTGTCAAATACACAACATGCATTCTTTGCATGAAGCATGCCATCTCACCACAGAACTGCAATGTGAACTGCAATGCTTTCACTTCAGATGATTTCAGTCCCATTAGTGCCTAGTCCCAAGCTGTTTGGGTCCTGTAGTGGTGACTCGGGATGGCAAAGGAACGGAGAAAGGAAAGATCATATACATAGAGACACAAAGTTGCACACAGGGATGCTGGAGTCAGGTGATGCTGCAACCATTGCTGCTGAACTTGAAACTTCAGTCCTGTTTATTAGGTATAGTGCAGAAAAGCTAGTTTCTGTAGAAAATCTCAGGCTGCAAAGATCCAGGAGATGGAACTGTAGTGACTACTTATTGGACATAAAACCATCCCAGGAAGTTTGGTAAGGTAGAGCAGGTCGAGACCTAGAGACTCTGTGGGCACACCCCTGACTGAGGCTTAGGTGGCTCCCAGCTCCCTGCCAACACATGTCATGTTTCTCACATAAAAGAAACGTGTCCTATAGTCAAGTAGGCTCAAGACGGAGGTCTCCATGCTAATGAGGTATCTAAATGCCTGAAAGTCTTAGTCAATAAGCTTCCCTTCCCAGACAGTCTTCCCTCTAAAAGGTATTTAATCTCAGGCCCACCCTGAGAAGTGGGGTATGGTTTTATGCATCCACTTCCTGCCATGACAATAAACTGTTTAGAACCATGGAATGTCTCTTTTCACCAAGATCTGCCATGGGAACCATGAAGAAGGCCTTCCTCTACAGAGCCTCTGCCCAATCTCCTGCAGAAGGCTTCATTGTGCTGCCAGCTACAACTGCCACCAAGCCTGCCTCCATCCTCCAAGATAAAGACAATCATCCTCCACCCACCCCGCCCTGGGCTAGATGCTGTTCACAGTCTGCAGGCCCCTGACTGCATTATCTGTTCTTCCCTGACTCCCAGCAGTGCCTTGTCCCCACTGCTCTGGTTTTCGTGTCCTTGCAGGTCGAGGGACCCAGAGCCAGCTCTGGTTTTCTCATCACAGACTGCCGCACCCCCCAGAGCGATGCACTTCCCTACACCCTTGGTGGTGGCAGTGTGGGATGATCACAGTCAAATTCCCTGGCTTCCGAATCGTGCCCAGTGGTGGAGCTGATGCGGACCAACAGCCCTTACAGCTACTGTTCCCATACAGTGATTCATCCTTCACCAGCTCCTACTTGGACGCTGGAGGAGGCCTTTGCCATCCCACTTCAGCCTGTCTCATACAGATAAAAGCGATTCCAATTGTCCCATGGGTCAGAAGTCCTGGCGTCCTCGACATGGCTGTACCCATGTGAACCGCACACATTTACTCAGGACTACCTCACTCAGGCTTTCTTTGACTCTCTCCGTTTTAGAAACACAATGGCTTAATTATGGCAAGCAAAGACTTTCAATATTTCCCACTGTGCCTGCTCAGTATGTAAGCATCAGAGCAGTAGACCCTTTCACTTGAGTCACGTCAGAATATTTAATTTTAAAATTGTGGCTTAGTTGATGACTTGGGTTTCAGTTAAAAACCATTAAAAAGTGTGCTGGTTTGAATGTAAGATCAAATGCTAACACTTTTAAATGGCTCTAAGATACTTTTGCTACTTTTAATGTATGTATTTTTAGAACAGTGTTCTCTCACATTGATGATTATAAGTTCAAACGATCACCCAAGTCTGAAAAATGTTGAATCTACATCCTTCTATACCAAATGTTCAAGCCAAGATGTAATTCTCTCTGTACAAATAAACAAGAACATTGCATCTCATTAGTGTGAAAGTTTGTTTTAAGCTTGAATGAAGGGTAACATGTTTATTTCAAGGAATTTCTGGAACATGAATTTCTTTATGATATCCTCTGACTTCAACACATACATGGGAGTGCAGTCTACTCGTACCAAAATCAGACACACACACACACACACACACACACACACACACACACACACACATCTCACAGTAAGAATTATAAAGCTCTATTTGCAAATTATAAAGCTAATGTAATCACCAAATCACCAAAGCCCCGTGAGTCTTCCTCATCCATACTGACTTATTTTCATCCTCCTGATTATCTTGAGGAAAGTCCTGGACATGATCATATTATATCTGACTCATGTGTTATGTATATATAGCAATGCCTAATATTATGACATCAGTAGATATGTGTGGATGATTGTATAGTAAGCAACATAAACCCACATGCTAAAACTGTAGTTGCTTAGAACTGCAATATATGACATGATATTCCTGATAGTTGAGTAACTGGATAATGCTAGAGAGGACTGGGTCAGGACATGGACACTTGAAACTCCATGTAAACTCCATAATTACTTCTAGTGCATTGTTGCTGTGAGATAATTTAGACTGTATGTTGACTGCTTTTCTAAATTTCGAGACAGGCCTTATTTTCAAATTAAACACCTCATTCTTGCTCACTACCACCTCTAACAGAACATGTGAGATGCTGTAGTGTGTACTCACATGGAGCTTCAGCAAAGACAGATAGGGCTGATTGTCCATGATAAGGACATTTCAGGAGCAGAAGGAGAATCAGGAACTAGTTCAAACTGCTCCAACTGTGTTTTAGAACATCTCTGTCAGTGTTGGCTTGTACAACGGTTGTGCTGTACAACGACTGTTCACTCACTGGGTGTAGGTTTTTGGATCTCAAATGCCAATTTTCCCAAGGATACCATTGCAACCCCAAAGTATACTTTCGTCTGAGCAAGCTAAAGAGCTTTCTGTAGGCTCGTTTATAAAACCAGCAATCTGTGCGCTATTCTATCTTACATTTATTTCATCCTGATTATCCTCCTTGGAGTTGCTCTGTTGGATTTAGCCAGGTAACTGACTCACAAAGTTGGCAACAATGTAAGTGTGGCCACTATTTCCCTCTTTACACCCAGTTATATAAAGTACTGTTGGACACACGCAGAAATACAGGTCTGTTGTCACCCACTTTTTATGGGTGAGAATGGATCTAATGAGTCTGTGATTCTATTCAGCATATTGTTGAATTTTACATGAAGTGTCTTAATTAGATGATTAACATTCAAATTAAAAAAACACTCCTGTTCTAGGCCCCAGGAGTGGCAAGAGTAATTAACTTCATTTGCCCGGTAGATGTCTCTCAACCAAGGGTCACGGTTATCCACCTGTAAACATGGGCAACCATCCAGGGTCATTCACTTTTCAGCTATTGCTTTCTCTGGATCTTCTCATTGGCCATCTGGTAGCTTTTAATTTTTTTGCTTAAAAAAAAAAAACAATTTCTATGTTTACTTCTTGTCCCGAGGGAAATGAAAAACTTTATTCTTTCCCTCGTTTGTTCTCTACTTGGCCAAATGCCTTCATTTCATTTTATCTTCGTTCCCTATGAAGCCACCTCCAAAAAGAGAATAAAGCTTCCTGTTTAGTTAGTCTTTTCTGAATTCAGAAAGGGTTTTTTTAATTTTTATTTTATTATTATTTTTGTCAGACCTAGACAGATACTGCTCAAGTTTGATAACCACACTTTGCATCCATAAATTAAGGCATATCACAATTTATATGTCACATGGCTACATAGCCACAGAAAGCCTGGATTCATAAACTGTCCTGTATATTCAATTAGCTTTCCTCTGAGAAAATCGTTGCTCAAAGTTCATGTGGCATCTCTTGTCATTTTCTAGTGCTCCAGATGAGTGAGGAATACTGTTATTAAGTGTTCCTAAACAATAACCTGGGAATATTATTCATCACTCACACCTTCATGTATCCATCTGTAGAAATTTGTTAAATGTTATTTAGCTGTTGGTCCTGCACATCTATAATCTTTCTTTTTATATTTTCTTTGAAAATTTTGTACATGAACATCTTACCTACATCATTCCAACCCCCCTTTTCTGTTAAACATCTGTGTTCCCTTCCCATACCCGCAGTCTCTTCTTTTAGTATTTATCCTGTGTTATTTCAGTGTAAAAATGACTTTACTATCATTCCAACACCTTTAATGAACATGTTTCATGGTTTGTGATATGTACATGTTTTTATACACTTTTGCTATATTGAGTAAGCTATTGTCTTTCAGAATTCAAATATTTCACTGTAATTGAGACATCAGTTGGAAGAACACAGTCATGCTTTAAGTATTAACATCTACATTATAGTTTAGAAGACTTTCATAAATCACCATAATTAAATAATGTACTATCTACCTATCTAAATCTATACCTCGTTTATTCAGTTCAAGTTTATTTTTCTTTTGTGTCTTTAAGGGGTTTGCCTTTATCTTGTTGATTTATTTATTTCATTATTTATCTGGTTTTTTTATTCCAAAGTAATTGGTCATGGCACCTTTTATGAAATTAATCTACCAGAAATAATAAAAAAGAAAGCAAGCTAAACACCTCAGTGACAATCCATGTAATTCACAGTGGACATGTGTGTCAACCCTGGATAGATGTGATTGCAGTGTAGGCACATTGACTTGCTGTGAGGAAATGGCCATCCTATGAAAATACACATTAAACTTATTGGAAGACCAGTTTTAGGCTGACAGACAAATGTATAGATTTCTTTAATCTGAGCCATTCTGTTATAAATTGTTATTGAATATCCAGTCTCTGTTGAGTTCTCTTGCCCTCATTGGTCTCTCACTGAGATTTATGAAATGAGGAGATGACTTAGTTGTCTGTATGGAAAACTCAAACATCCTCAGTAATGAAGATCCTTTTCAAATTTGTTTCTGATCCTAAATAAATCTTCATATATTAACTCTCTGGCACAGACACTCTCAAGGTCCTGGTATTTATTTTAGGTGTAAATGCCATTAAAGTTAAGTATATGTCAATGCTTCAAAACACTTTCTCCCTAGAATAACAATAAGATATTTGTTACATGTGTTGTTTTTCCATAGGCATGTTTTATACTATGTCTATATAAAACATGGCTCCTCCTTTGACTTCCTGAAAGATGCGCTATGGATAGGACAACCCTCGTTCACTTTTGTGGAGAAATGAATTCTTCTGGATCTTTCTGGACAGCTAGAACTAAGATCATTTTCTGTGTTTTGAGATTGGTTATGTACCTAATGATTCTGACAACCGTGTTCTGATTGTAGTACTCATCGTAGATTCCCCTCTTCATATGCCCGTGTACTTCTTCCTGGGCAACCTCTCTTCTGGATGTCTGCTACACAACTTGTTCTGTTCCTTCAACACTGGTGAGCCCAATCTCAAAAAAATTATTTCCTTCCCATATGTTTCTTTTTCGTTTTTCTTTTTAATTATTTTATTTATTTACATTCCAGTTGTTGTCCTCCCCCCCACCCCCGGCATGCTCAGTTCCCCTTCCCACAGTTCCTAATCCCGTTCCTCCTCCCCCTCGCCTCCAAGATTGTGCTCTCCCCACTCCTGAACCTCCCTCTACCCTGGGGCCTCAAGAATCTCAAGGATTAAGCACATCTTCTCCCACTGAGGACTGACCAGGCAGACCTCTACTGTATTTGTGCCAGGGGCCTTGGACTGGCCTGTGTATGTTCCTGGTTGGTGGCTCAGTCTCGGGGAGCTCCTTGTGATCTGGGTTAGTTGAGA
The DNA here is from genome assembly GCF_011762505.2 of Arvicanthis niloticus. Lineage (NCBI taxonomy): Eukaryota > Metazoa > Chordata > Mammalia > Rodentia > Muridae > Arvicanthis > Arvicanthis niloticus. The sequence continues at coordinate 91,996,315 of NC_047662.1, forward strand.
CTGCTGGTTTTTCCCATTGGGTCACTCTCCGTAGGAACAACCATAGGAGTCCCAGACTTCAGTCCAATGGTTGGGTGCAAATACCTGCATCTGTCTCAGTCAGCTTCTGGTACGACCTCTCAGAGGACAGCCATGTCAGGCTCCAGTCTGTAAGCACATCATAGCACCAGTAATAGTGTCAGACCTTGTCCCCCACTCCCATGAGATGGATCCCAAGTTGGGCTAGTCATTGTACCGCCTTTTCCTTAGTCTCTTCTCCATTTTTGCCGCTGCAGTTCTTTTAGACAGGAACAATTCTGGGTCAGAAATTTTAACTGTGGGTTAATAATTTAGACCCTCCACTTGAGGCCCTGTCTTTCTATTGAAGGTGGACTCTTCGAGTTCCCTCTCTCCAATATTGGGCATTTTGGTTAAGGTCACCCCCATTGAGTCCTGAAAGTCTTTCTCTTCCATGGTCTCTGGTACTTTTCAGAAGTTCTCCCCATCTCCCACCCACCAAGGCTGCCTATTTCCATTCATTCTCCTGGCCCTCTGGGCTTCTCTCCTGATCCCCCCACCAATACCTGATCCTGTTCTCCTTTCCCCCCTCCCCTCTCCCACCCAGGTATCTCCCTCCTTCTGCCTCCTGTGATGATTTTCCATCCCCTTCCAAGTGGGATTCAAATATCTTCACTTAGGCATTTCTGCTTGTTTCACTTCTTAAGGTTTATGGATTGCATCCTAGGTATTATGTATTTGTGGCTAATATCCACTTATCAGTGAGTACATACCATGCATGTCCTTTAGAGTCTGAGTTACCTCACTCAGAATGATATTTTCTTGTTCCATCCATTTGCCTGCAAAATTCATGCTATCATCATTTTAAATAGCAGAATAGTAATGCAAAGTGTAAATGAACCATATTTTCTGTACCCATTCTTGGGTTGAGGGTCATCTGGGTTGTTTCCAGCTTCTTGGTATCACAAACAAGGCTACTACAAACATAGTGGAACATGTGTCTCTGTGGTACAGTGAGGTGTCTTTGGGGTATATGGCCAAGAGTGGTATAGCTGGGTTTTCAGATAAAACTATTTCCAATATTCTGAGGAACAACCAGATTGATTTCCAGAGTGGTTGTACCAGTTTGCAATCCCACTGGCAGTGGAGGAGTGTTTCTCTTTCTCTACATACTCACCAGCAAATGCTCTCACTTGAATTTTTGATCTTAGCCTTTCTGATTGATGTGAGAAACTCAGGGTCGTTTTGCTTTGCATTTTTTCTGATGACTAAGGACTTTGAACATTTCTTTATGTGCTTCTTAGCCATTAAAGATTCTTCTGTTGTGTAGTACTATAATCCATTTTTAATTGGGTAATTTGGTTTTTTTAGAGGTTAACTTTTTGAGTTCTTTATATATTTTGTATATTAGCCTTCTGTCAGATGTAAGGTTAGTGAAATTTTTTTTCCCTAATCTGTAGGTTGCAAGTTTGTCCTATTGATGGTGTCTTTTGCCTTACAGAAACTTTTCAGTTTCATGAGATCCCATTTATCAATGTTGATCTTAGAGCCTGAGCCATTGGTGTTCTGTTCAGGATATCCCCCCCACCCCACCCCGTGCCCATGAGTTCAAGGCTCTTTTCCACTTTCTTTTTGTTAGATTCAGTGTATCTGGTTTCATGTTGAGGTCCTTGATCCACTTGGACTTGAGCTTTGTGCAAGGTGATAAATATGGATCTATTTTTGGTCTTCATACAGACCACCAGTTAGACTGACACCATTTATTAAAGATGTTCTTTTTCCACTGTATATTTTTGTCTTCTTTGTCAAAGATCAAGTGTTCATAGGTGTGTGGGTTTACTTCTGAGTCTTTGATTCTATTCCATTGATTGACCTGCCTGTCTCTGTACCAATATCATGCAGTTTTTATCACTACTGCTTTGTAGTACATCTTGAGGTCAGAGATGATGGTTCCCCTGGAAGTTCTTTTATTGTGGAGAATTGTCTTGGGTACCCTGTGTTTTTTGTTTTTCCATATAAAGTTGAGAACTGCTCTTTCCATGTCTGTAAAAAATTGTGTTGAAATTTTGATGGGGATTGCATTGAATCTGTAGATTGCTTTTGGTAAAATGGTCACTTTTACTATATTAATGCTACTAATCCATAAGCGTGGGAGATCTTTCCATCTTCTGAAGTCTTCTTTTGATTTATTTTTTTAAGGATTTGAAGTTCTTGTCATACAGATCTTTCACTTGCTTGGTAAAAGTTACACCAAGATATTTTTATAGTATTTGTTATTATAAAGGATGTTGTTTCCCTGATTTCTTTCTCAGCCTGTTCATCATTTGTATTAAGGAAGGCTACTGATTTGAGTTAATTTTATATCCTGCCACATTGCTGACATTGTTTATCAGCTGTAGGAGTTCTTTGGTGGAATTTTGGAGGTTGGTAATGTATACTATCATATCATCTGCAAATAGGGAAACCTTGACTTCTTCCTTTCCAAATTGTATCCCCTTGGTCTCTTTTTGCTGTCCAATTGCTCTAGCAAGAACTTCAAATATAGAGAGAGTGGGCAGCCTTATCTTGTCCTGGATTTTAGTGGAATTGCTTTAAGTTTATCTCCATTTAATTTGATGTTTGCTGCTGGTTTGCTATATATTGCTTTCATTATATTTGGGTACATGCCACGGATTCCTGATCTCTCCAAGACTTTTACCATGAAGGGGTGTTGAATTTTCTAGAAGGGTTTTTCAGCATCTAATGTGAGTTTGTTTATGTAGTATAATACATTGATAAATTTTCATATATTGACCTATCCTTGCATCCCTGGGATGAAGTCCCACTTGATTGTGGTGAATGATGGTTTTGATGTGTTCTTAGATTCAGTTTTGTGAGAATTTTATTGAGTATTTTTGCATTGACATTCATAAGCAAGTCTGATCTGAAGTTCTATTTCTTTGCCCCTGTATGTTTCTTGCAAATATTCTTTGGATTTGCAATGGGGCAATAGAAGGTTTTCTGCTGGGGATGATGGGTGTGTGTTCTGATGGTTTCTGTGTTATGGCTCTCTGCTGTAATTAGACAAAAAATGTACAATTTTTTTTTGTGCCAGGTGATTGAAGTTCTGAAGGAATAACATTATTAATTACTTTTTTATATGAGATCTCATCTTCTTTCACATTACCATGAAGTGACATATCCTTCAATGTTTTTAATTTAATGATGTCAAATATGGCCTTCCTGGTTCTTCAGCATCTGGTTATCTTTCCCTCCTTTATGTTCATACTGTACACAATTTTGAAAAGAATTCAGTCACAAAAAACCTCAATATCTTTTCCAATGGCTCAGCTCTTCTGACTGTGATGATCATGGTACCATTTTTATGTATGCAAAATACAAGTCCCAAGAGCTTTGAAATGCCAGTTTACAAGCGAGAGATTAGTTTCTCATCTGCATTTTATTGGGAAGGAACTTTTATGCTAAATTCTATCATCTATAGCATAAAAAATAGAGATGTAAAAGCTGCTGTGAAATTGTTATTGTATTGCAAAGCTGTTAATGAAAACCCACCAAAAGCAAATCTAAGACATCTATAATGAGCTCAGTTTGTCTAAACATGTTACATAGAATAAATATATACATTCTGAAGTTGTCATTTAAGCTAAAGTTTAAAAGTGGTATAGAATACATAATTGGTCAACCACCAATGATGTTGAAAACAAAGATGCGAAGAGATGGCTTTATTCTTTACCTTCACTAACCAGGCTCAACTAGAATCACTGAAAATATTAACTGCTATAAAATTATCTCTGATCCAAGTCTTTCAAAGACAATAAATTCCTTTAAAATCGATCCCTGATGATATCTGAACTGAGTCTTTCTCAATATTTTTTATTTGGATATAAGAATGGAAAACATCAAATGTAAGTTTTGTAAGTGGGTATTTGGAGAATAAATTCTGTTCTGTCATAAACTACTTAAATAGTATTAAGTGGTTATTATCTTTTCAAAACTGTAGTTTTTCTCATTTTCAAATTGGGAATAAGTAAGTAAGTTGAGCTCTCAGTGATATTGAAAACCTTCAATAAATTGCACAAAAGCATCAGAATTATGCCACGTTGTCAGTTGTCATTTTGCAGAGTGTGCAGAGGATGACTCATGCTGTTGGCTTTGAGTTTGGGGGTTGAGATCAAGATACTGGCTTGAAGCTAAAGGCTCATAGCTAATATCAAGGGCTTTTGTCAGCTACCAATTAAATTATTAGAGTTTAGCATCTTTCTCATAAGTTTTTATGATAATATGTTTCACCGTTGCTTCTCATCCTTTCTCTAACTTATTTCTACAAAGGAAGAAATTACCTACAAGGGTTCCCATGGAAACTGGAACATATATATGCTACTTCAGGGCCAAGGAGGAGAGAGGGGCTGAACTGCCTCCCCCTGAACCCCTAGGCACAGGAGGGGGTGTTTCCTTTTCTTGAGGAAAGCTGGTAGTAATAGTTTGGGTCTGAAAATAACAAGGCAGAATTAAAAATTTTTGCTTAAACATTTTACCTGATCTTTCCAGGAGCCTCTTGAAGACATCATTTCTACAGCAATGGTACAATCAACAGCACAGAGCTATAGTACACACTGCTATATAATTGAGAAATCAGCAAACAATGACTCCAGGCAAACCTGGTCTATCACTGGTTTTTGTGTGGCCAACTCAACCAGGAATGATTACAGCTTTGAACTATTAAAGGAATTAAAATAATGGCACTTCTACTTGACAATACATGAGTTTTGCTAATGTTTTTAAAAGCTTTTATTTCTAAATAAGTATAGACTCACATGATATTTATGTACCATAATTCTGACCTTTATCTTGTGGTAGCCTACCATCAAAGCCAAAAGCTATCATTAATTCAAAGTTATTAATAGAATATGCAACTTTTCTTGTTTACTGTTTTAAAATATATTATGTTTTTATGTGCACACATTTGTATTTATAACTCTATGTAATTTATTTCCATGTACAGATTCTTATAACCTCCATGCCAATTAAAAATACCTGTCTTCACAGACTTTCTTCTGTTTCTCTGTTCCCCCAGATACAATCCCACAGTCTTTTTAAAAATTTTTAAATTATTTTTATTGGATATTATATTTACATTCCAGATTTTATCCCCTTACCCCATTCCCCCCATCACCCAGGAACCCTCTATCCCATTCCCCCTTCTCCTGCTTCTATGAGGATGTGCCCCCACTTACCCTCCACTTCCACCTCCCCACCCTCAAATGCCCCCCCCCCCACTCGGTGTTCAGCCTTCATGGGACCAAGGATCTCCTTTCCCACCTATGCCCGACAAGGCCATCCTCCCCTAGATATACAGATGGAGCCATGAGTCCCTCCCTACATGCTCCCAGGCTGGTGGTTTAGACTCTGGGAAGCTCTAGTTGGTTGGTATTGTTGCTCTCCTCATGGGGCCACAAACCCTTTTAGCTTCTTCAGTCTTCTCTCTAACTCTTCCATTGGGAACCCTGTGATCAGATCAATGGTTAGCTGTGAGCATCTGCATTTGAATATGTCAGAATCAGGTAGACCTCTAAGGAGACAGCTATATCAGGCTCCTATCACCATGCTCTTCCTGACATCCACATCAGTGTCTATCTTTGGTGACTGCACATAGGATGGATACCCAGGTGGAATGGTCTCCAGATGACCCCTCCTTCAGTTTCTGTCCCACACTTTGTCTCCATATTTGTTCCCATGAGTATTTTGTTATTTCTTCTAAGTAGGACTGAGGCATCCACACTTGGTATTCCTTCTTCATGAGCTTCATGTGGTCTGTGAGTTGAATCTTGGCTATTTCAAGCTTTTGGGCTAATATGCGCTTATCAGTGAGTAAATACCATGTGTGTTCTTTTGTGATTGGGTTACCTCACTCAGGATGATATTTTCTAGATCCATCCATTTACCTAAAAATTTCTCGAATTCATTGTTTTTAATAGCTGAGTAATACTCCATTGTATAAATATACCACATTTTTTTGGTATCCATTCCTCTGTTGAAGGACATCTGGGTTCTTTCCAGCTTCTGGCTATTATAAATAAGGCTGCTATGAGCATAGTAGAGCATATGTCCTTGTTATATGTGTTGAGCATCTCCTGGGTATATGCCCAGGAGTGATATAGCTGGGTCCTCAGGTAATGCTATGTCCAATTTTCTGAGGAACTGCCAGATTGATTTCCAGAGTGGTTGTACCAGCTTGCAATCCCACCAACAATGGAGGAGTGTTCCTCTTTCTCCACATCCTCCCCAGCATCTACTATCACCTGAGATTTTGATCTTAGACATTCTGACTGGTGTGAAATTGTATCTTAGGGTTGTTTAGATTGGCATTTCCTGATGACTAAGGATGTTGAGAATTTCTGAAGGTGCTTCTCGGCCATTCAAGATTACTCAGTTGAGAATTCTTTGTTTATCTATGTATCCCATTTTTAATAGGGCTATTTGGTTCTCTGGAGTCTAACAAGAATTCTTGAGTTATTTGTATATATTGGATATTAGCCCTCTATCAGATGAAGGATTGGTAATGATTTCTTCCAAAATCTATTGGTTGCCATTTTGTCCTTTGCCTTACAGAAGCTTTGCAATTTTATGAGGTAACACTTGTCAATTCTTGATCTTAGAGCATAAGCCATTAGTGTTCTGTTCAGGAACGTTTCCCCTGTGCTTAGGTATTTGAGTGTCTTCCCCACCTTCTCTTCTATTAGTTTCAGTGTATCTGGTTTTATGTGAAGGTCCTTTATCCACTTGGACTTGAGCTTTATACAAAGGGATAAGAATGGATTGATTTGCATTCTTCTACATGCTGACTTCCAGTTGAACCAGGACCATTTGTTGAAAATGCTGTCCTATTTCTACTGGATAGTTTTAGCTTCTTTGTCAAAGATCAAGTGACCATAGGTGTGTGGGTTTATTTCTGGATCTTCAATTCTATCCCATTGATCTTCCTGCCAGTCTCTGTACCAATATCATGCAGTTTTTATCATTACTGCTCTGTAGTACAGTTTGAGTTCAGGGATGGTGATTCCCCCACAGAAGTTCTTTTATTGTTGAAAATAGTTTTCACTATCCTGGGTTTTTTGTTATTCCAAATGAATTTGCAAATTGCTCTTTCTATCCCTATGAAGAATTGGTTTGGAATTTTGATGGGGATTGCATTGAATCTGTAGATTGCTTTTGGCAAGATGGCCATTTTTACTAAATTAATCCTGCCAATCCACGAGCATGGGAGTTCTTTCCATATTCTGAAATCTTCCATTTCTTTCTTCAGAGACTTAAATTTCTTATCATACAGATCTTTCATTTGCTTGGTTAGATTCACTCCAAGATATTTTATATTATTTGTGACTATTGTGAAGGGTGTAATTTCCCTAATTTCTTTCTCAGCCTGTTTATCCCTTGAGTAGAGGAAGGCTACTGATTTGTTTGAGTTGATTTTATATCCAGCCACTTTGCTGAAGTTGTTTATCAGGTTTAGGAGTTCTCTGGTGGAAGTTTTAGAGTCACTTAAGTATACTATCATATCATCTGCAAATAGTGAAATTTTGACTTCTTCCTTTCCTATTTGTATCCCTTTGACTTCCTTTTGTTGTCTAATTGCTCTGGCTTGGACTTCCAGTACTATATTGAATAGGTAGGGTGAGAGTGGGCAGCCTTGTCTAGTCCCTGATCTTAGTGGGATTGCTTCAAGTTTCTTTCCATTTAGTTTGATGTTGGCTATTGGCTTGTTGTATATTGCTTTTACTATGTTTAGGTACGGGCCTTGAATTCCTGATCTTTCCAAGACTTTTAGTATGAAGGGATGTTGAATTTTGTCAAATGTTTCCTCAGCACCTAGTGAGATGATCATATGGTTTTTTTCTTTGAGTTTGTTTATATAGTGGATTACATTGATGGATTTCCGAATATTGAACCATCCCTGCATTCCTGGGATAAAGCTTACTTGATCATGATGGGTGATTGTTTTGATGTGTTCTTAGATTCGGTGTGCGAGAATTTTATTGAGTATTTTTGCATCAATATTTATAAGAGAGATTGATCTGAAGTTTTCTTTCTTTGTTGGGTCTTTGTGAGGCTTAGGTATGAGCGTAATTGTGGCTTCATAGAACAAATTGGGTAGCGTTCCTGCTGTTTCTATTCTGTTCAATAATTTGAAGAGAATTGGTATTAGGTCTTGCTTAAAGGTCTGATGGAATTCTGCACTAAATCCATCTGGTCCCGGACTTTTTTGGTTGGGAGACTTTTAATGACTGCATCTATTTCTTTAGGGGTTATGGGACTGTTTAGATGTTTTATCTGCTCCTGATTTTTTTCACCATGAGACTGGGGCAGAGTTACACGGGAATGCGGGATTCCAACTGGGAGCGTCCGCCCCCTGGCTGCTCCACCACTCTTGGCTTCTGTTCCTGATTTAATTATGGTACCTGGTATTTGTCTAGAAAATTTTCCATTTCATCTAGATTTTCCAATTTTGTTGAGTATAGATCTTTGTAGTAAGATCTGATTTTTTTTTTAATTTCCTCAGTTTCTGTTGTTATGTCTCCCTTTTCAGTTCTGATTTTATTAATTCTAGTACTGTCTCTGTGCCCTTTGATTAGTCTGGCTAAGGGTTTATCTATCTTGTTGATTTTCTCAAAGAACCAGCTCTTGGTTTTGTTGATATTTTGTATAGTCCTTTCTGTTTCTACTTGGTTGATTTCAGCCCTGAGTTTGATTATTTCCTGCTGTCTACTCCTCTTGGGTATATTTGCTTCTTTTTGTTCTAAGGCTTTCAGGTGTGTTGTCAAGTTGTTAGTGTATGCTCTTTCCAATTTCTTTTTGTAGGCACTTAGAGCTATGAGTTTTCCTCTTAGTACTGCTTTCATGGAGTCCCATAATTTTGGTATGATGTTTCCTCATTTTCGTTAAATTCTAAAAAGTCTTTAATTTCTTTCTTTATTTCTTCCTTGACCAAGTCATCATTGAGTAGAGCGTTTTTCAGTTTCCACCCGTATGTGGGCTTTCCATTGTTTTTGTCATTATTAAAGACCAGCCTTTGTCCATGGTGATCTGATAGGGTGCTAGGGATTATTTCAATTTTTTTGTATCTGTTGAGGCCTGTTTTTGACCAATTATATGGTCTATTTGGGAGAAGGTACCATGAGGTGCTGAGAAAAAGGTATATTCTTTTGTTTTAGGATGAAATGTTCTATAGATATTTGTTAAATCCATTTGGTTCATAACTTCTGTTAGTTTCATTGTGTCTCTGTTTAGTTTCTGTTTCCATGATCTGTCCATTGCTGAGAGTGGGGTGTTGAAGTCTCCCACTATTATTGTGTAAGGTACAATATATGCCTTGAGCTTTAGTAAAAAAAAAATTTATGTACGTGGTTGCCCTTGCATTTGGGGCATAGATATTCAGAATTGGGAGTTCACCTTGGTAGATTTTTCCTTTGACGAATATGAAGTTTCTTTCCTTATCTTTTTTGATTACTTTTTGTTGAAAATCGATTTTATTTGATGTTAGAATTGCTACTCCAACTTGTTTCTTGGGACCATTTGCTTGGAAAATTGTTTTCCAGCCTTTTACTCTAAGGTAGTGTTTGTGTTTTTTACAGAGGTGCATTTCCTGTATGCAGCAAAATTCTGGGTTCTATTTATGTATCCAGTCTGATAGTCTATGCCTTTTTATTGGAGAATTAAGGAAAAATGATTGCTGCTTCCTGTTATTTTTGTTGTTAGAGGTGGAATTATGTTTGTGTAACTATCTTCTTTTGGGATTGTTGGAAGACTACTTTCTTGCTCTTTCTAGGTTGTGGTTTCTCTCTTTGTGTTGGAGTTTTCCATCAATTATCCTTTGAAGTGCTGGATTTGTGGGAAGATATTGTGTATATTTGGTTTTGTCATGGAATATCTTGGTCTCTCCATTAATAGTGGTTGAGAGTTTTGCTGGGTATAGTATTCTGGCCTGGTATTTGTGTTCTCTAAGGGTCTGTATGATATCAGTCCAGGATCTTCTGGATTTTATAGTCTCTGGTGAGAAGTCTGAGATTAAAGGCCCAGAAAATATTTTCAACAAAATCATAGAAGAAAATTTTCCAAATCTAAAGAAGAAGATGCCTTTAAAGGTATAAGAAGCTTACAAAACACAAAATAGATTTGATTAGAAGAGAATGTCCCCTTATCACATAATAATCACAACAGTAGACCTACAGAATAAAGAAAGAGTATTAAAAGCTGAAAGGAAAAAGAACAAGAAACATTTAAAGGCAGACATAATGTAATTATACTTGACTTCCCAGTGGAGACTCTAAAAGCCAGAAAAATCTGAACAAATGTGTAGCAGACTCTAAAATACCATGGATAACAGCTCAGACTACTCCATCCAATAAAACTTTTGATCACCATAGATAGAGAAAATAAGATATTCTATGATAAAGTCAAATGTAAACAATATTTATCCACAAATTCAGCCCTACAGAAGGTGCTAAAAGGAAAACTCCAACTTAAGGAGGTATACCACACTCATGAAGAGACTCGAAGAATGGAGACAAGACAGAAAGTCTGATCAAGTCTCGTTTATTGAAGGGAATTCTGAGGTATTTATAGGCTTTTGCCACGTGCCTTGTAGGCGCGTGCCTTGCAGGTGTTGATATGATGTAAGCCTTAAAGGCGTCTATAGCGTGGACAGCACGTGCACCGTGCACCTTGCAGGCTTGGATAGCACGTGTGCCTTACAGGCATGTATGGCGTGGATAGCACGTGGACAGCACGTGAACTGCATGCCTTGCAGGCGTGGCTACTATGTGCGCCTTGCAGCTGGGGGCAGTAAACAGCAAAACAAAATATGTGGGATATTAGAGTGTGCTTCAGCTGTTGTAGGCTATTGAAAACCAAATCTCTTATCAGGGCATATGGTTCCAGGCTGCAAAGATGATCTAGCCGATTTCTGCTAAAAGTCGGCTCCCAACAAAGAAGATATCAGAAGATGGAAAGATTTCCCCATGCTCATGGACTGGTAAGATTAACATAGTAAAAATGGCCATTCTATCAAAAGCAATCTATATAATCATTCCAATTCCAAAATTCTAACACAGTTTTTTACAGACCTTAAAATGAAAATTTTTAACTTTATAAGGAAAACAAACAAACAAGTAATCTGCCTACCAACCAACCAACCAAACAAACAAACAAACAAGACCCAGGATAGCTAAAACAATCCTGACCAATAAAAGAACGGCTGGAAGTATCACCATTTCCAATCTTGAGTTGTACTACAGAGCTAGAGTAATAAATACTGCACTATGTTGGCATAAAATAGACACATTGATCAATGGGAAAGAATCAATGTACCAGACATAAATCTATATACATACCAACATCTGATTTTTGCTAAAGAAGCCAGAAATATGTACTGGTAAAAAGATAGCATCATTAACAAATGGTGCTGGCCAAACTGAATGTATGTAGAATTCCACAATTTAAATACATATTTTTCACCCTGCACAAAACTAAAATCCAAGTGAATCAAAGATTCAAACACAAAATCAGATGCACTCAACCTGAGAGAAGCGAAAGTGAAGAATAACCTTGACCACATTGGCACAGGAGATAACTTTCTGAACAGAGCACCAATAGTGCAGGCATTAAAATCAACAATTAGTAAATGGGACTTTATGAAACTGAAAAGCTTCTGTATGGCAAAGAACACAATCAACTGGACAAAATATCAGCTTACAGAATGGAAAAAATGAATTACCAATACCACATCTGATAGAAGACTAATATCCAAAATATATAAAGAACTGAAGAAACTCGATATAAAAAAAAACAATTAAAAATGGGGAACTGAGAGGCTCTAAAAGCATCTGACTAAGACAGCTGCAGATACTCATAGCCAACCATTGGACTGAGTCCAGGGACCCCAATGGAAGTGTTAGGGGAAGGACTAAAGGAGCTGAAGGGGATTGCAACCCCATAGGAAGAACAACAATATCAACTAACCAAACCCCACAGAGCTCCCAGGGAATAAACCACCAACCAAAGAGTCCATGGCTCCATCTAGTAGAGAATTGCCTTATTTGGCATCAATGGGAGGGGGGCCCTTGGTCCTGTGGAGGCTTGTTGCACCAGCAGGGGTATGCTAGAGAGGTGAGGCTGGAATGGGGGGCCACCCTCTTAGAGGCAAAGAGGAGTGGGGATGGGATAGAGGATTGTGAAGGAATACTGGAAAGGGGGACAACATGTTTAAAATGTAAATAAATAAAATCACCAATAAAAAAAAATGGGGAACTGTGGTTCTGAGTTCCACTTCTTCCCTCTGGTGTCCAAGTGCCGGCCGTTGCTCGTTAGATGGGGTCAGCAAGATCTCACTCTGGCTGGAAGTGCCTGGGTCTTCTCTGAGGATTTTGATTTTACAGCTATTTTAGACAGTATTCATTGAAGCAACTCTCTTAAATGATTGATATTCAGTGAAACAGCTTGTGCTCTTTATTTGGGGTGAACAAGGACTATGTGAACCTTGGGGAATGAGTAGGGGTTTTCAGGGTGAGAGTGCATTATTGGCTGTGGCAGAGAAGCTGGGAATGCTTCATTTACATGAGGAAGACCCAGTCATGCTGGAGTTCTACCTTAATAGCAGGACCTCCCAACAGAGAAGAAATATAAGCAGAATTCTCAATAGAGGAATCTTAAGTGGCAGAGAAACACTGAAAGGTTCAACAACCTTAGGCATCAGGGAAATGTAAATCAAAATGACTTTGAGATTCCATCTTACACCTGTCAGAATAGCTAAGAAAAAAGCCATAAGTAACAGCTCATGCTGGCAAGGATATGAAGCAAGGGGGAATACTTGTCCATTACTGGTGGAAGTGCAGACTTGTTCAGTCACGATAGTAGGATAAAGGTTCCTCAGAAAAATAGGCATCTATCTAAAGATGCATCTATACTACCTTTGGGCATAAACACAAAAGATGCTCCATTCTACCATAAGGACACTTTCCCAATTATATTTTATTCATCATATTCAGACACTGGAAACAACTTAGATGTCCCTCTCAACTGAAAAATGGACAAAGAAAATGTGGTATTTTATCAAAGATTAGTATAATATGTGTCCACTTATAGGAGAATATAGTAAATAATAAATAAGGCACAATCTGCAAACACCAAGAGGTTAAGTAGACCCCTAGGAGGGGGAAATATAATTTATTTATGAATGAACAGGGGTGTGGAAAGATAGTGGATCAGGGAAACTAGGTAGGGTTGGAGATGGGGTAGAGGGAGAGATGCAGGGAGAGATGGCTTGAACTGGGGAGGCATTTGGAGGGAGGGTGGAACGTTAGTATAATGAAAAGTTTCTGGAATCTATGAAAGTAAGCCAAATGATGACGTGTAGTAATACAGGTATCTTAGCTAAGGTTTCCATTGCTGTGAAGACAACATAACCAAGCAAACCTTATAAAGAAAACCACTTAATTGGATGTGGCTTACAGTTCAGAGGATTATTCCATTATTGTCACAGCAAGAAGTATGGCAGCATATAGGCCAATGTAGTGCTTTGAACAGAGCTGAGAGTTCTACATTTTGATCTGAAGGCAGAAGAAGAGTGTGTTACTGGATGTTGCTTGAGCATAGTAGATCTCAAAGCCTGTTCTCCTGCACTTCCTCCAGCAAGACACACTTACTCCAACGTGGCCACACTTCCTAATAGTACCACTCACTATGGGCCAAGCATTCAAACACATGAGTCTATTGGTGAGTCACCACGAGGGATAAAGACTGTCTTTAATTTCTTTCTTTATTTCTTCCCTGTCCACATAATCATTGAGTAGAGTGTTGTTCAGTTTCCATGTGAATGTGGGCTTTCTATTGTTTTTGTCATTATTAAAGACCAGCCTTAGTCTGTGGTGATTTGATAGGATGCAAGGGATTATTTCAATCTTTTTGTATCTGTTGAGGCCTGTTTTGTGACCAATTATATGGTCTATTTTGGAAAAGGTACCATGAGGTGCTGAGAAAAAGGTATATTCTTTTGTTTTAGGATGAAATGTTCTATAGATATTTGTTAAATCCATTTGGTTTTTAACTTCTGTAAGTTTCACTGTATCTCTGTTTAGTTTCTGTTTCCATGATCTGTCTATTGCTGAGAGTGGGGTGTTGAAGTCTCCCACTATTATTGTGTGAGGTGAAATGTGTGCCTTGAACTTTAGTAAGGTTTCTTTTCTGAAAGTGGCTGCTCTTGCATTTGGTTCATAGATATTCAGAATTGAGAATTCATGTTGGTTGACTTTTCCTTTGGCAAGTATGAAATGTCCCTCCTTATCCTTTTTGATAGCTTTAAGCTGAAAGTCTTTTTTACTTGATATTAGAATGGCTACTGCAGCTTGTTTCTTAGGACCATTTGCTTGAAAAACTGTTTTCCAGCCCTTTATCTAAGGTAGTGTCTGTCTTTGTCACTGAGGTGGGTTTGCTGTATGCAGCAAAATGCTGGGTCCTGTTTACATATCCAGTCAATTAACCTATGTCTTTAATTGGGGAATTGAGTCCATTGATGTTAAGAGATATTAAGGAGAGGAGATTGTTGTCTCCTGTTATTTTTGTTATTAAAGGTAAAGTTATCTTTGTGTGGCTATCTTCTTTTGGATTTGTTGGGAGAGGGTTACTTTCTTGCTCTTTCTAGGGTATAATTTCCCTCCTTGTATTAGAGCTTTCCTGCTATTATCCTTTGTAGTGCTGGGTTTGTGAAAAGATATTGTGTAAATTTGGTTTTGTCTTGAAATATCTTGGTTTCTCCATCTATGGTAATTGAGTGTTTTGCTGGGTATAGTAGCCTGGGCTGGCATTTGTGTTTTCTTAGTGTCTGTAAGACGTCTGTCCAGGATCTTCTCACTTTTATAGTATCTGGTGAGAATTCTGGTGTAATTCTGGTAGGTGTGCCTTTATATGTTGCTTGGCCTTATTCTCTTACTGTATTTAATACTCTTTCTTTGTTTTGTGCACTGCACAGATATTTTTTCTACATTTTACTTTTCTGTGTTACTTTTTTATATTTCCTTCTTCATGTTTTTCTCCAATTAGCCAAAGAGCACAGACTATGTGATGGCTAACATTATGCTCAAGGTTTTAATTACTATGATTAGGATATATATATATTCTAAGTATATAAACTATACATATATTATACATATGTATATGTATATTATGTATATATGTGTATGTGCATACTATATACTATGATTAGAGTATATATAACAATGTACACATATAAACATATATATATAACTATATATAAAACAAAACAGAAATGTCTTTAGCATGTAGCCATACTTGTACAAGCTGTATCCTAGCAGCCCGCTTCTCTTTTTCCCAGATACTGAAGACTATTCTTGTGATTGACTGATCTTCTAAAATTTAACTGTTCTTCTTGCAACGTGGTAGATCATGAGGCTGTTGTTTCTGCATCTGCAATTAAGCTTAGCTACTCTGCTCAAAAAGACTAGGACAGCTGCGAGACATACGTGTTAATGTAAGTCCTTCCTACACCTAGGCAGGATATGTGAAATCTTGTGGGTTTGTCTCCATAAGCCTTAAGCTTACTTAACCCAGGGATATACTTTGAAAATTCTGAATCTTAGGTGTAGACCTGGTGCCAGAAATAAAACCACCTCTCCTTTCTAAAATACATTTGTTGTCAGACTAGTGAATCTCTAAATGACTCCAGACCCAAAACAAGTGTCCTTAACTGTAAGGTACATGCTGGTTACTTAGTTTTCCAAGACTCATTCTTGAGTTTTCTTTTTAAATACTCAAATAATATTATATTTATTTGTTTAGATTCCTGAAATGAGTTTTTTTTTCTATCCCAGGCTGCCTTTGAACTTAGAATTTTCTTGCTGCTTCTGTCAAAGTGTTGTTAAGAGAGTGGGAAAGGCCCAGGCCCAAGGGATGCTTAGATATGTTGTTTAGCAGTAGATGTAAGCTGGGAGAAATACAGGCTTTATAAATAGAACAAAGGATTAAGATTCTGTTGTATGATCGTCTAGCCATGGTAGCACATGGGCATAGATTAATTCCGTTGTAGTTTTTCAGTTGTTCATTGTGGTAGGTGTGGTAATGCATGCCAGCATTTATAAGGCAAGGCACCTTCTCACTCAGGCTTGGGGAGTTCTGGACACTAAAGTGTGAAGCTAGGTGCCTATTTGAGAATTGTTGCAGAGTTGCCTGGTTAAGGTTTTTATCCCTTTCCTGAACAAGATTACATTCTGTGGCTACTGTAGCTAGAAGTGTAAGCCTTCATCTTAGGTTTCTAATTGGGTTGTTGCTAATGGCCTATGCTAGCCTCCTTGATTCCTGTGGGAATCCCAGAGGCTCCTGCAGACAGTGAGCACAGGTAACTTCTCTCTCTTTACGATCTTATCCACTGACAGGTGATATTCCTAAGGACATTCTCCCGTGATCCTTCAGTGGCAAACCTGTATCTGAATTTGTTTCCTAGGAAACAGGTTTATAATAATCATATATAGTTTGCAACCCAGTATTGGCAAAGTCAGACATGATGCTTGCAGAAATAATAAAGATTGTTCTGTTAATGTTAGATGGATTTGAATATTTTTCTTGTAAATTTCCATAATTCCATGGATGGCCATAAAAAAATAAATTGTGAAAGGTCTGCATATTTTTCAGTAACAATTTCTTCTGTAGAGTGTTGTTCAACCCAGGGGTACACAGATGCATCGTCTTGGATCTGGAAGGTTGTGCTTTCTTTTACTGGCATGTAGGTCTTCATTCTTTTTCCTCTAATGATTTTTTCTTCACACTTTATTGATAATATGATGAAATGGTTTATTCCCCACATTCTACCTTTAACCATAATTAATCTCCCCTCATGGCCTCAGCTTCTTGAAAAATATTACGGCTGACCTATTTCCCACAGACAACAGATGTATACCTGTAACCAGAGGATGATTTCTAAGTCTGAACTTTCGATTCACCACACTTCCAGCTACTACATCCTTTCTGCATTCAGTTCTCTTCTGCATCTCAACACCCAGTCACACCACTTCCTTATATAGAGATGATGAAGAGACACACTGGATATTCCCAAAGGAAACAAATCAGATAGTTACAGTTATATGTGAGACTGTATTGGGCGAAGACCAATTTTACTAGTTTAGATTTGTTGAATTTCTAGGACAAGTTCTTGTCATTAGACTATCTGTTTGGGTAGACATGTAATATGTAAGGAAAATTGGCATAGTCACTTTAGAAAGCTATTCAGGGTTAAATATTAAGAACCACAAACTTTCTCTATTAAGAAGCACAAAATTGTTTATCTTTGGAGAAGTAAAATTACTACCAGGTTATTTTTCTCTTCCTGGAGATTATGATGCAAAAGTACAATCAAACATAAAAAGTCATTTTTGTGGTCAGCAGTGATAGTTGGCAGACTGGAAATAATCTTGAGAGGAGAAATCATCTAGATCAGTGCTTCTCAACCATCCTGATGCTGCGACCCTTGGAAGGAGGGATCATCCAGAACAGTGGTTCTCACCTTCCTAATGCGTTGACCCTTTAATACAGAGCTTCATGCTGTGGTGACCCACAATCATAAAATTATTTTCATTACTATCTCATAACTGTAATGTTGCTGCTGTTATGAGATGCAATGTAAATATTTTTGAAGGTAGAGGTTTGGCAAAGGGGTTGTGACCTACAGGTTGATAACTCCTAATCCAGATAAGTATTTTATATCCACATGAATCAATATGAGTGGCTAAGGAAAGGGGAAGTCACATTTGAAAATGGCAACAGTGTTGACCAACTTAGGACACTAATAGTGAAGAGGTTTCATTGTGTCATCCTACCTGCAAGCTGACAAGGCCCTGCAACATTGCCTCACAGTCCAACTTCTTCCCTTTGTTATCTACAACACCTACCTTGCTGATCCTTCCAGTTTTCTGCTAGCATTTGCCGGGTACCCCATGCTTATATCCCTAGCCCAAGCTCTTCTAAACATAAGTCTTACACATTCACCTGTTCAGTTATTACATTTAATGCACAATTTGCATGCAAGCCATGCTATTCTTAAAATGATACTTTCTCACAAGTCCACTTCATTCACAATGTTTGCTTTTTTTTTTTTTTTTGGTTTTTCGAGACAGGGTTTCTCTGTAGCTCTGGCTGTCCTGGAACTCACTCTGTAGACCAGGCTGGCCTCGAACTCAGAAATCCACCTGCCTCTGCCTCCCAAGTGCTGGGATTAAAGGCGTGCGCCACCACCGCCCGGCAATGTTTGCTCTTTCAGTGATCAATGAGAGCATCTTCTACAAATGGTGCTGAGAAAATTAGATACATATATGGAGAAGAATTACATTAAACCTGCATTTATCAAAGTCAACTGTGTAAAAGTCAACTCCAAATGGACCAAGGAACTCAATTTAAAACATGAAAGTACTAGAAAAAAAAATATAGGCAGTACCCTATGCAATATGGGTGTAGGAAAGAACTTTCTGAACTGGACTTCATTTGCTCAGGAATAAAAAGCAACAATTGACAAATTAGAACTCATAAAACTAACAAGCTGAGGTATGAGACATGACTCAGCAGTTAAGAGACTGGCTGCCCTTCCAGAGAACCCAGGTTCAATTCCCAGCACCCACATGATGGCTCACAAGTATCTTTAACTCCAGTTTCAAAAAATTCAGTGCCCTCTTCTGGTCCCATGTACTGCATTTATGTGTTGCACATACATACATGTAGACAAACAACTCACATAAAATAAAAATAAACAAATAAAAATAGATCTATCATATATCCCAGCTACACCACTTCTTGATGTATTCTTGAAGGACTGGACATTGCACTCTACAGAAACTTGCTCAACAATATTAATTACTCCTTGATTGACAATAGCTTTGAAATGAGAACAACCAAATGCCCACCAGCTGATGAGTGGATAGTAAAAGTGTGGTGTATATATACATGATCAAAATGTTTCCAGTGGTAAAGAAAAATGATACCATAAAAATTGCAGGTAAATGAATGGAACTGGGAAACACTACACCAAGTTCAGTAAGCCAAACTAGAAAGACAAACACCATATGTTCTTTCTTATTTGTGGATCCTAGCTCTGAATCTTTTGTTTTGTGTGTATGACTTAGAATATACATAGAAGCCAGAAAAATAGAAAAGACCATTGGGGAATGGGAGTAAAAGGGCTTTAGAAGGGAGAATAGCAAGACACAGGTTCTATGATGGATAAGGTAGAAAACTGGGGTGGAGGATTTAACTAAGGGAGAGAGAGAGAAAGATGGAGAGGAGAGAGGTACCTTGATACAGAGGGAGAGGCAGGTATAATAAATAATATAAGTGCATATTTTGATAAGTCATACGAAAGCATACAATTTTATAAAGTTACTTAAAAACACATACAAATGCACACACATACACATATGCACATATGCATACACACATACATGCACACATGCACATGTGCTCGGTTTTAATGGAGTTACCCAACATGATGAGACAATGATCCTTCCAGACTATTTAACAAGAAAGTGTTTCCTATCAGTTTGCATGAATGTACCTATAGGTGGTTCCCAAAGGTTGTTCAAAGCCGGTGAGATCTCCCTTAGACCTTGAAATCTGGCTGCTCTCTGAGAGCTAAAATGGTAAAGCTTCCAAACCAAAACCCACTCACTCACTGAAGTCAATCACATGTGCACTGAAGTATGGAAGTACAATGAATGTAAACATTACAAACAAAGAGTAAACTGGATGTTTCCCTAGAGAAGCAGAAATGAACTGTGGTGTGATTCAGTCAAGCACATTCCAATGAACTGCTTCTTCTCCAAATACAATAAGGGCTGCTGCAGCTGTGGGAACTACTGATGGGACAAGTGACAGTGATGAAGTAATTAAAGCACACTCCAGGATTGCATACACAGGTTTATCTGTGGACTACACAGAACATCTAGACTATAAAAAAAACTTACTCCCCAAACTCTTGAAGTTAGAGGGCCTTGTTTAGGCTACTGACCCAACCAGAGCAATTGAGGCCATGTAATTGGGTTTTGCCTCTGAGCATCTTCATGAGCTGTTCCAAAGAAAATTCCTCATTCATATATGTCCTCTATAAACTATGGACTCTTAGCCAAAAAAAAATATTATATTGTGGTCACTGCTTACAATGAACTATTTAAGTAAAAATGAAATAAAAATAACTGTTCCTCCTTTTGGAGAAATTTTGTGTTGACAGAGTGTAGTGTCAGAGAGTTGAGAGTGAGAACTTCTCTCATGCATGCTAAGGGGATTTGAATTAAGATCACCAGAAGAATTCTGTCTCACTGAAACCTTACATATTTCTTATAGGCTTCTTTCCTAAATCCATGCACCAGTGACAATTATTTTTTTCTTAGTCCAGTCTTGCTCAGGTATGTGTCTCACATAATAACTTCTTTCTTCATCTGTTCCTTTTCCTTTCCCATTCTCCCTCTCCTTCTCCTTTCCCCTCCCCATCCCCTTCCCCCTCACCCCCTCTCTCTTTCCATCTTTCTGTGACTGTCTGTCTCTCTCTGTTTCTCTGTTTGTCTCTGTCTCTCTCCCTTATTTCTTTATTATTTTTTATTTATTTTAGGTAAGGATCTCAGTATATGACCACTGCTGGCTTTATAATCCTTCTGCCTAAGCCTCCACAGTGTTGGGATTACAAGAGTTCACCCCAGTGCTTGGTGATACTTATGTGTGATCACCTCTCCTTTCTTAAACATAAGACCCACATAAGGCTTGTCTGAGATAGCAAGAAATACACTTTCATAGGATAAAGCCATCATTTACATAATTTCAAGGAAGTAATATATATGTCAGCTTTGTGTCCAGACTCCAGGAGGATTTAATAGAAAAGAAAAACACATTAGTTTGTATCATGATGACATCTTAATTTGCAGTTTTCTTCACACATATTAAACATGTTTATGAATGTTTTAATCCATATATTTTTAACACAGATACAGTATCTCTTTTAAAATATATTCAATATAGAGTAGAGTGCTTTATCAGTCCTACATGGTCAGTTAAGCAACATGTTTTTAAAATGTCTTTTTAACAGTGCTGAAGGGTTAAAGCTAAGTCCTTGGACATGCTGCATAATAATTCAACTATCGAGCTATAATCCCAGGCCAGTTATTTAATGTGTTAAAATAATATTTTGGGTGAGTATTTGATGAATTTATTAAGACACTGAAGTATAATATGAAATTATTTTTATCATTGGGCCTATAATTCCAGATTGCTCATTTTTTATATTTTTAGTGAGGATCATGAATAAAATTATAATCGTACAAATCCTATTATGATATACTTTTTATGTTATAGATATTTATTGATTTCTCAACATATGCAACCTAAATAAGTAGTCATTCAAAGTTGGTCTCACCAAATCTGAAAAAAAAAAAAATCACATTTTAATGTTTTGGAAACTAGAGGAGTAACAGATAGTGATGGTCATATATGCACATACCAACTTGAAATATCTTTCTTTTTAAAGGCAGAGATAGTTGCAAATCACTGAGAAAATATTACTTCAGAATTTGCTGACCAACAATTCTACATCCTTGTTATATTACTTATTTTCATGGTTATGTCACTGCTGGACAATGAGATCACTTAGTACGTCAAATAGGAAAGAATAGGTAGTTACATAATTTTAAGTACATACTAATATGCAATAAATGCTAACTACCTTTTTGACAACATATTTCTATATAAATGATCTGTTGATATAAAACATTTTACAAAGCAATTCAGGATATAGTACATGATGGTCATTGTAATTAAAATTAGTGTTTTCTAGGAAATTGGCTTGTCTTATGCAGTTTCTCAACAAATTTTAAGATATATCTGGATGAATATGACTTATTCCAATATTATTTGAGGACAGAAGTTAAGATAGAACTGATAGGGTTTCTCATCAACAATTTTTTCACAGCCACTTTTACTTCCTTGTTCCGTAGACTGTAGATAATAGGATTTAGCATTGGTGTTAGTCCAGCATATATCAGTGCCATAAATTTATCTATTTCCTGTGAGTTTACAGATGAGGGCTTCAGGTACATGGAGAGAGCTGTCCCATAGAACAGAACCACCACAGTCAAGTGGGCTGCACATGTTGAAAAAGCTTTGCTTCGGCCATCCACTGAGCTGATCTTCAAGATGTTGGAGAGGATGGATGCATAGGAGACACAAATGAGCAACATTGGCAATGGGAGAAGAAGGATGCTGATCACTAACATAATTACCTGCACCATGAAAGTGTCTCCACAGGCCATTTTTAAGAGAGCCAAAATTTCACAGGTGAAATGATTGATGATGCCACCACAGAGAGACAGATGAATCACAGGTCCAGTTTCCACTAAGGCAGTGAGGCAGCCTGTAACCCAGGAGCTGCCTGCAATCTGTACACAAACTTTCCTGTTCATAATAATGGGATATCTCAGAGGGTTGCAGATGGCCACATACCTGTCATAGGCCATCATAGAGAGAAGCACACATTCAGTGGAGCCCATGGCAAGAGAGATGTACATCTGAGAAGCACATCCCAAAAATGAAATGGTGTTTTTCCCTGAAACAAAGTTTGCCAGCATAGGAGTGAGAGCAGAAGAGGTATACCAGATGTCTAGAAAGGAGAGGTTGCTGAGGAAAAAGTACATGGGAGTATGCAGATGAGAATCAAGGATAGTGATGGAGATCAGAATAGTATTTCCCAGCAAGGTGATCAGGTACATCAGCAGACTCAGCACAAATATGGTGACTTCAATTCTGGGGTATTGAGAAAATCCCAGAAAGAAAAACACTGTGACAGAGGTCCAGTTTCCCAGGACCATTTTATGATAATATGTTCATGTGTATGTCCTGATGGATTACGGAGCAGAAATATATATATAAAGCAAACAACCCTACTTTAAAATTTTTCAAGTTTTCCTTCATATGAACGTAGGCTTTGTATTTAAGCGCCTCTCTAGATTGAGAGTATTACTGTAGAGGTGCATGTTTGAACAGTCAGTCGTTAATATAACTTAGCCATCAAGTCCACAGTAAATGGTGAACTTGTTGCTTTTGCAGCAAGACCTTTTCTCCTGTTAAGGTGGAGAGAGAGAAGAATTCATTAAGTAAACATTGTAAGAGAGTAACAAAGGAAACAACTGTTTGCTCCCCCCTTATTCCAAAAGTACATTTGTAGCTGATCTACAAATTTGGATTTACCTTTAAGTTTCTAAGATGATTTTCTTCTCTTAGCTTGGTAATACTCTTCCTAAAGGAAAACCTCTAGCTCCCAAGTTCACAGTTTCTTTTGCCATTCCTACAGAGATGCTCGAAATGATTTGGAGAGTCAATAAGTAAAATAATGTACAGACTTCTGAAGATACCAAAGAAATTAATTGAAAAACCTTGAACATTGAAAAACAAATTGGAGTTTCCTTTCTAACCTAAGAAAGTGATGATGTATATTCTCATGGTGAGGGATACCTAACGTCTGCATTTTTCATGTCTATAGTTGCCTTAGTGACTGAGCTACAGAAATATTCTCCAAAGGACCAGCCTCTGCCTCTGGAAGGCAATTTAGTCTATTTGTTGCTTTTGAAAATTTTCCAAATATTGCAGCAAATTAAAGTTGCAAATCTGTCAGTACAGCATTACAAATGCTGAAACTCCAGGGATGATGTCCCATAGATCCAATTATCACCAGTAGCTTGCCTGGTGTAATTGTTATTCAAACAAGAAATAAACATGTTCCTACTGTCACTGTTTTGAGGATGAAGAACTTTACTTTTTTTTTCAAATACATTATAAAGTAAGTCAGGCTTGCTACATTGATGTAAAGGAAAAGAGATAATGACATTTTTCTCTTTCAACTAGAAGGAGAGTTTCATATTATGTATGAGATAAGCTGTGCTAGATATGGAAGCATCAAGATGGGTGAACAAGAGCCTGAGTAACCGCTCTTCCTGATGATGGCTTAATGAGATTTACAGGCAATCTTTATGGAAAATGAAATTGCACCTGATGAAGGAATGCTTTTCATATGGGGAAGTTAGCTGTTGCATATAAAAGCATCTTGACTTTAGAATGCTAATTGCTGGCTTTATCCCTCTGAGCTGTATAACACCAGCTTGCAACTAGCCTGCTTTTGAAAGACACTCTGATGTTTGACACTGTATGGTGTTAATGGGGGAAATACATTGCCAATTGTTTGCTGTGAAATTGTGGCTGAATAACTTTATTCTTGTTTAATAGATTATACCCATGGCCCTTATATAATCTACTTCACTTAGTAAATGCTTCTTCATTTTCAGACAAGATAGTTATGTATTTGAACTACTGTCTAACTTAATTTATCACAATCCAAACCCTTATATTTACTGACTAGTATTTGCAGTCAACATGTACCCTTTGGGTCTACTATTTATTCACTCTTACACAAGGGCCTAAGATCATGTGTGTAATTAATACTTTTTAGCTTTAGGATTGCATTAGTCACAAAAAGGGCTAAACGCTTTCTTCCACATGTCGTTTCTGTTTTCTGGAGCAAATTGATGAGTCTTGCTGACCTCAGTTTAGTTGTAAAAGGGCAGTGTCAATATTTATTAGGGTCATTGTGAGGAAAGATACTTTGTAAAGGAATTGACACAGTACCCAATGTGTAGTAGGTGCTTAAATTTTAGACTTTTTTCTATTTAGTACACTAGAAGTAAACTGTGATCCCTTATTCTCTTTTGAATACGTTTATTAATTCTTTGAGAATCTCTTACAATGTATTCTTATTTTTCTTTGTTTTGCCTCCTCCTCAAACTGCCCCGTACAGATTTTCCCTACTTCCCTAACCACCCGACTTCATTTTATCATTCTTTCTATCTCTCTAAAAAAAAAAAATCAAATAAAAAACAAAAAACAAGAATAAACAACCTCAAACCCCTACAACGCAACAAAAACCACAAATGAAACAAAAATCAAAATAGACAAACAGAAAACCAATGAGACAAAAATGCCCAAATGAAGTAAAAATACACACACAAATAAATCTTCATGGAGTTTATTTTATGTTGGCCAACTATTCCTACGTGTGAGGCCTGTCCTAGAGTATGCTTGGTATGCCCAATGAAACTCCATTGAAGAAAACATTTTCACTTTGCTAGTTGGTATCACTTTCAAATGGCTTCCTAGGGATGACAGCCTATGTCCACTTCTCATCCTCAGTGCTGGAACCCTATCAGGCTTGAAGCTGTACAGGTTTTATGTGTGTTGCCACAGTCTCTATAAATTCATATGCACATCAATCCTTTTATGTCTGGAAAACACTGTTTCCTTGGAGTTATCCACTATTTCTGGCTTCTAGAATCTTTCCATCTCCTCTTCCACATAGATTGCTAAGCCTTGAGGGAGGGAGTCTGATAAAGACGTTCTATTTAGATGACTTAGAACTCAGTATTTCAAAGTCTCTCACTGCATGTTGCCCAGTTATGGGTTTCTGTGTTAATTCTCATCTACTTTAGTAGTGTCAGGTACAGGTTCCATATGATGGCATGGGATCTAAATTCAATTTAAAAGTGGTTGGCTACTTTTATAACGTTTGTGCCACTATTGTATTGGTATACAGGTTGCA
The DNA here is from genome assembly GCF_011762505.2 of Arvicanthis niloticus. Lineage (NCBI taxonomy): Eukaryota > Metazoa > Chordata > Mammalia > Rodentia > Muridae > Arvicanthis > Arvicanthis niloticus. The sequence goes on from NC_047662.1 coordinate 92,021,984, forward strand.
GTTTTAGGTCACAGGGTTTGTAGCTGGGTAATATTAATAATCTTTCTCCTCTGGCAACATGAAGAGTATCTTCCATCACTATGAATACTTGCTGGTATGGGTGAAATGTCTAGTTTGATTTTTCTGTGCTTGATAACATAATTAAGTATTGCCTTCAGCAATAGGTCCTTACTGTTGGGTTGTGGAGAGCAGACAATAGCCTTGCAATAGCCTCGTGCAACCTATCTTAGTCATATTTATCCCCACTTCTCCCCCTTAACTCCTCCCTGATCCACCCATGTCTCCTCATCCCTCAACAAGATGTTTTTACTCACTGAGTTCAATTTGTGCTATCACAAGCTGTTGAATGTGTGTATGTGTGTGTGTGTGGGGGGGGCGGTCATCTGTTGGAAAGTGGTCAACGTACTGAGGTTACCTTAAAGAAATAAGAATCTTATTTAGAAGATTATTCAACTGACTTTATACCATTGTTACACTTTAGTTGTATCCCTATATCTAACTAATAACTGGAAGATGTTATGACTAGTTTTGATGGTGAGGCAAGCAAGCTAAAGAACAGTTTAGCAAGCTGTAATTTCACTTAACTTAGATCAGGCATGCACCCCTCTCCAAACAATGCACCTACCAACCTGTTAGTGATCCAGGATCTCTGCCACCAATCTAGGATCTTGCTTGGGTAGAAGGGAACAAATGAATACTTATTTTAAACAATGGAAGTAAACAACTCCTTTTAATAACTCCCTCAATAATATATTTATTCAAACACATCCTAGAACATTACCCTGTGACTAATGGCAACAGCCAGTCTGGCCTAGATTGGTTTTGAGTGCCTTTGGTACTCTAAGTGAATTTTTAAGGCAAATCCTCATCATGTGACTTTGCATAATTAGATGTGCATATGATTAAAATAATGTACATTATGGGAAGAGACATGTGATCAAAATGGTTCTACTAAACTCAATCTGACAATTAAAGCAAACAAAACAAAACAAAACAAAAAAAACAGCACACTATGTCCCCTGTCAACTACAGTGGTTTGAATATGGCCCAACGATTCATGTTTGAATGCTTGTCCTATAAAGAGTGGCAATATTAGGAGGTGTAGCCTTGTTGGAGCAGGTATGGCCTTGTTGAGGAAGTGTGTCACTGTGGAGCAGTCTTTGAGGCTATATATGCTCACGATGTGCTCAATGAGACAGATAGTCTCCTTCTTGCTGCCTGCTCAAGAGAACTCTTAGCTCCTTCACCAGTGCCATGTCTTCCTGCATGCCACCACACTTCACACTATGATGATCATGGGCTAAACTTCTGAAACTGTAAGCCAGCCCTAATTAACTGTTTTATTTTATAAGAATTGTCTTGGTCATGGTGTCTCTTTACAACAATAGAAACCCTAAGACAGCAACCAAACTTTCCCTTCTTTTCAGCCCCTAAAAAGGACACTTCAAGCAATAATCAAGGCCCTTGAATGTTCTCATTCATGTGGCCCAGTGTCAGTTGTGACAGTGTGTTCCTTTATAATCTGTACCATTGTTTCCTGTTGAATAAAGATCCAGGCTACTTAGCAATTTATGTGATTTATTTCATTCTTTAATATGATGCCAAGAACCTAGACATACCAGGCCCAGACTTCAACCACCCACAACTAATCATTTGGGAGATGAAATTAGTACTGTGTACTGCTGAGTGCACCTGTGAGAGCACTTGCAGAGATTCGAATAAGTAGGGAAGATTTTATATGCAATGTGGGTAGTACAATGAAATAGCTGCATGCACAAACACAAGAAAAAGAGAAAAGGGAAACCCACAAAACAGGTGTCTTTGCTTTCTGGCACCCTGAGCCAACCAACCTCCTCAGAACATATTATGCCTTGCCTCGGGTACAAAGCAATTCATCTAGTCAGCCTTGGACTGAAGCCTCAAAACTGTAGGCCAAAACAAGTAATTTCTCCTTTAAAATTGTTTATCTCAGGTATTTGTCACAGTGGAAAAAAAATAACCTTAGTAACTCGGAAGAGACTGAAGTTAGTCATTTTGACATCTTTGCAGCTGTAACATCTCTGAACTCTGATGTTCAGTTGTACAAGTGTCTTCTCGGCTCTACAATGATTCTTTCTTAGAAGACACATAGAGCATTGGAACTCCTGCTTTTTGTATGTGCTTATGTAAAGCATGAGATTCTGTTTTTATGTCTACGTGCAATCATGCAAATACCTCTTGTTTTATTAGCATTTCTAATCATACATGCCTTCATCTGTCACTACTAAAGTATAAATCCTGAAAGATGAGAATACAAGAATGATTATTTTAAGGTGTTTATAATATAATAAGTAATTTAATCATTGTGAAGGAGTAATGGCATTGAGTTGGAAGAACAAATAGCAATGAGCAACGGAAACATGGTCCAGATGGTAATGTAAACAAAGCAGTAAGATTAAAGTCAGTGATCTGTAGAGACCAGTAGCCAAGACATGACTCTGTTGTCTTGTTTGCTCCTGCATCGAGAACTCAAAAAAAAAAACAACCAGATTTTCTACTTTAGAAAGGTGCATATGCACATGTGTGTGTCTGTCTGTCTGTCTGTCTGTGTGTGTGTCTGTGTGTATGCATGTGTGCGCATGTGTGTGTTTGGAATGAAATAATAGAAATGTTGGGAAAAAGCACTAACATTGTCTGTAAAGGTAATGAGTTGAGATTTTCCTAGAACTATGTTGCTACTTACAGCCTGTCAATGGTGTGCCTTTATATGCTGAAGTATAATGCAAAGCATAGGGTTAGTCTATGACACCCTGGAAAGAGATGACTTTGAAGAAGTAGATAGTATAGAAACACCAGTGCTTGTCCTAAGCCAACACTCAACGTGAACTGCAGTGCAAGCCATCAGTGGTCACAGAGGCTGACAGGTTGAGGTGCTCTTTTGCTGATATAACATAGGCATTACAAAATCAATGCATCTAGTATTTTCTACTGCATTGCTTTCTACTACCCAAACAAGAGAAGATAATCAACAACAAAATTCCAAGCAAACAAATGAATAAAGACAGAGTCTTCCCACCTGATCTTAAATAAATCATTTCATTAACAGGTACCAGTTTTAAATCATTGTGTTAAGTATAAAAAAAAATGAGAAGATAATGAATTCCTAAACCTTAGTAACTTGTCAGTCTAATCAGGAAATACAGTGCAATAATAAAAGCTCGTGTGAACTGTGGGAGTGGGTGAGTAATATTTGCTGTGGCCTGGGAAGACTTTGTAAGAAGCATCACTAAAGACCTGCAACTACAGTTGGTTCTGGAAAGCCTTTAAGAGCAGACTAATATGCCACAGAGTTAAAAGCCTTCTAAGCAAGGAGAATAACATCTATGTAAATTTGGTTTTCAAAAATATCATTTTGCATCTGGGAGAAGTTAAATAGAACCATAAGGCTGGGTGTTTAATGTAAAAGAGGAGGTGGTTGGTGGTAATGCTGATGTTAGCATGTGGGATAGTGTGTCTGAACAGTTTTGGGTTAACATTTAGGAGCTAAACAATGTACAACAGAAAATCAATTATCAATATAGCTTTTTTTTTTTTTTTAATAAGTCACTTTGCTGTGATTGAGAAAGGGGATCAGGAGATGAGATAAAGCTGAAATGGAAACTTTCAAAATAAGAAGAGTCTGAGTCCTGATAGGTTAAGAGTTTTGTGTATTGCTTGGGTTATATCATCATCTGCTGTTCACTGTTCAATATAACTCAGTTTGAGTACTTTGAGTAACAGTTGAGCATAACTTGAGAAGATTTAAAAACATTAAAATAATCTCTCAACCAAGATTATAGTGTGGCCTAGCAGAAACTGAATTAATTGTTAATTTCGACTTGCTGTAGAAGTTCTTAGGAACTTTGGCAAAGGTACATTTGTAAAGGGTACCAGGGACAATCTTCAGCAATCACAGAAAGATTACATGCCTGGCTAGACAACCACTGACATGTGACCTATGCAGGTGTGATCAGTAAGTGAGCCTTGGAAAATGTATTTGATAATTCATTGAATTCTTAAGAAGAAAACAGTTGTTCATTCTTGGATTAACAAAAATCTTGAAAAATCATTTGGCTTCCCCAAACATGAGTCAGGATTAAAGGAAAGACAACCTCATTTTCCAAGAAGCGAGATTATTAATAAAGTTGAAGATACTGTGGAGTCATCCATGCATTCTAGAGCCAAAAGCCTGTTGAACCAAGATTAAGACTGTTGTATAGAGAAGTGCATTAGTGTGCCATCCCCATCATTACAAAATGCCCCAGGCTGACTACGTTAGGAACTTTATATCTTATTTCACAGTTACACTTTACATTTTATTCACATTTTTTGGATCATAAAGTTCAAGACTAGATGTTAACAGGCAAGGTGTCTCATGAGGTCTCTATCCTACAGATAACTCCTCTTTTGGTGTATTCATAAACTCATTTGCCTGTCTGTGGGTCTGTTTGTCTGTCTGTCCCTCTTTTCTTTCCTCCCTTTTGCTATGAAGACTCTAGAGTTTTTGCAATAGTATCCCCTTAAAAAAATCTTGTTTTAACTTCATAGTCTCTTCAAGAGTCTTATCTTCAAATATGGTTACATTCTGAGATATTGAGGTCAGGACTTAAATTATATAAAGCTAAGCATATAAGATGCTGTGCTCACTAGGCACAAGTGGATTTAAATTTTTTTATAGGGCCTTGTACAGAGTGCAGCACCTTGAATGTGGGAAAAGTTTTAGGTAATGTGAGTTAACATACCACCAAAAGTCATAGCTATTTGTTATTGAGTAATGAGCTTCTTTCTTTCTTCTTTGTTTCTTTCTTTGTTTCTTTCTCTCTTTCTCTCCTTCTTTCTTTCTTTGGTTTCTTATTCTTTCTTCTTATCTTTCTCTGGTAGCTTCTAAAGAACAAAGTCAATTAACTGGAGGCCAAAAATTTAAAGCAAAAAGAGGAGCCAGGAATATGAGGCAAAGCCAAGGAGTTTGCAAACTGGGAAGTGAGATTCAAACTGTGGTGGAATGTAATGGACAGGAAAGTGGGCATTTAAGTGAAAAGATAAACCAGAGATAAGTGGGAACATGAACACAAAAGGTAGAAGGAATCTATGTAGACAATTTAGGTTACACAACTGCCACCCCAACAGAACAGGTGTGTTTGACCAAATGAAGATTTGTTCTGCAAACGGGCCTATGTACAATATTCAATACAGCTTTACACTATTGAATATTGATAACTATTATTTTAACTATTACATAGCTTCTTTTAAAAATGTTTTCACACACACACATACACTTTGGCTCAGTTTGTATAATGTTACCTATATGTATCTGATCGCAGAGGTGACTACTTGGTATTGCATAATCAATTGGGGGGGGGTTCTGCTCTCAGCATGTGTCAGTTACACTTATCTCTTGTCTAGAGTTGAGGTCCCACAAGATCTTCCCCTTTCATGTTAGCAGGTCTATTGTCATCATCATTGTTGTTCAGGCCTTGTTCAGGCAGCCATGTTGGTAAAACTCCATGGGTGTAGTGTCTCTGACATTCCCAGGAGACAACCACACAGCAACCTTTCCATTCTTCTGGCTCTTCCAGTCTTTCTGCCCATAGTCTGCAGTCATTCCTGAGCCTCAAGTGCAGGAGCTGAGTTGTAGATGTACCAGTTGGGACTGGGCATTGCATTGCAGGATCTCTTGTAACCTGCATTTGAATCAGTTGCAGTTTTCTATAATGGTCTCCATCCAGTCCCAAGAGAAGACTCTTTGCTATGAAATGAGGACTACACTTCTCTGTGTGTACAAGGACAGATACTTAGAGTCTAGTTAGGGATTAGGCTAGCATGGTAAAGTGGCAGTTAGTTTATCTCCAAGGTCCATTTCACTTGCCCTGGGTAGTTGACTAGGTTTCCAGAACCAGCATTGGTTCCCTTTTGTTTAGCAGGTCATAGGCCCATTAGAGAGCAGCCAGTTACTATAGTATATGAAGGACAGTACTGCATCCATAGGCTTATTGTACCATGCTGGTCATGGTTGGTTCTCACTTGCACCATAGATAGGTAGGACTACCATTTGCTTCCTTCCCTTGGAAGCTACTCTTCTGGGAGGAGGCTTTCAGGTGAGATACAGATCTGATCTTCCAGATTCTGGGTTTGAAGTGTTTCCAGCAATAGGGGCTTTCTTTACACCTCCAGGAGAGAACAAAAGGGAAACAGCTAGATCCTATAGACAGCAATATCCTTTAATGTTCAGGGGTGTCTCGAACAATTTCAACCAACAACTTAAAAACTAACAGTACAAACAAGGGCTTCTCATGTCTCTGTTAGATGGTCTAGTGCTCTTAGGAATAGAAAGGGATCCAAAGGCAGGCAACAAAGTCATAGACAGTCCCTGCTCCAGTCAAGGGTCCCACATGAAGATCAAGCTGCATATCTGTTACCTATATATAGGGGGCCTAGGTAGATTCCATGCATGCTCTTGGGTTAATGGTTCAGTCTCTGTGAGCCCCCACAGGCCCAGGTTAGTAAATTCGGTAGCTTTTTTTGTGGTGTTCTTGACCTGCCTGGCTCCTATAATCCTTCCTCCCGAGTCTTCTACAAGATTCCTGGAGCTCTACTTAATGTTTGTCTGCGGATGTATGCATGTGTTTCCGTCAGCTGCTGGGTGAAGCCTCTCAGAGGATATTTTTACTTTTGTCTGCAAGTATAGGACAATATCACTAATAGTGTGAAGGGTTGGCTCTCTCTCCTGGCATGGGTCTCAAATTGGGCCAGTTATTGATTGGCCATTCTTTCGATTTCTGATATATCTTTATCCATGCACATTTTGTAGACAGGACAAATTTTGGGTCAAAGGTTTTATGAGTGGGTTGGTGTCCCCAGAGCAAAACAGAATTCCCAACAAAAGAAATCTCTAATGGCTGAGAAACACCAAAAGAAATGTTCAAAGTCCTTAGTCATCAGGGAAATGCAAGTCAAAACAATCTTGAGATTTCATCTTATGTCCTTCAAAATGGCTAAGATCAAAACCGAAAGCCACAGCTCATGCTGGTGAGGATGTGGAGCAAGGGGAACACTCATCCATTGCTGGTGTGAGTGTAAACTTGATACAACCACTTTGGAAATCAATTTGGTGGTCTACCTCAAGACCCAACTATACCACTTCTAGAAGTACACCCAGAAGATGCCTCATCTCACCACAAGGACACGTGCTCATAGCAGGCTCATTCATAATAGCCAGCATTTTTTTTAAAAAAATCAGTTTACTTATTGAGTTTACATCTCTATCACAGCCTCCTTCTTCGCCACACAGTCCTATCCCTACAAATCCCCCCATTACCCCAAACCATTCTTCTCAGAGAAGGGGGGCACACTTGGAACATCCAGTGCCAGCAGGACTAAGCACATCTTCACCCACTGAGGCCCAACCAGAAAGTCCAGTTAGGGGATGGTAATCCAATGACAGGTAACCAAATCAGAGACAGCCCACTCCCAACCCTGGCTCCAATTGTTAGGGAATCCACTTGAAGACCAAGTTGTACTTCTGCTACAAATGTGTAGGGAATCTAGGTCCAGCCTTTTTGCTTTTTGCTTGGTGGTTCAGTCTCTGTAAGCCCCCATGGTCCCATGTTAACTGACTCTAGGTCTTCTTTTTTTATTGTATATTTTGTTTATTTACATTTTAGATGTTATCCCTTTTCCCCATTTCAACCCCACAGAAACTCCCTATTCCATCCCCCCTCTTCCTTTTGTTTTATACCATTTAAATTACATGCAAGAATTAAGGTCAGTTCTAGGTTGAGGAACTAGCAATACAATAGAGGCCAAGGACAAGGAAATAGGCTTCAGGTAGGAATCTGACAGCAGGCTAGAACAAAGAAGTAACATCAGGCAGGAATCTAAATCTTAGGCTAGAACAAAGAAGTAGGTTTCAGGCATGAAAATGACTTTGGGCTAGCACAGGAAAGTAGGCTCAGATATTTAGGTCATCCTGATAAGCGCTTATATTTATTGCCTTGCTTGTTCTTTGATTCTAGGTCTTCTTGTGGTGTCCTAGTCGCTTCTGGCTCCCTCAAGCCTTCTACCTACTCTTCCACAAGACTCCCTGAGCCCTACCTGATGTTTGGCTGTGCATCTCTGCGTCTGTTTCCATCTGTTGCTGGATGAAGTCTCTCAGGAGACAGTTATGCAAGACTTCAGTCTGCAAGCATAGCAGAGCATCATTAATAGTGTGAGAGGTTGGGACTCTCACATGGGATGGGTCTCAAGTTGAGGCAGTCAGTGGTTGGCTGTTCCCTAGATCTCTGCTTCACCTTTATCCCTGTGCATCTTGTAGGCAAGATGAATTTTGGGTTAAAGGTTTTGTGGGTGAATTGGTATTTCCCTCCCTTCACTGGAAGTCCCACCTGGCTAGAGGAGGTGATCACTTCAGTCTCCAAATCTCCTGCTGGTAGGACACTTCATACTCATCACAGGAAAAGCTACCAAGATAATATATCGTTCTGAACATGCCCCCAAACACGAAGCCATCTACATTTGTAAAAGAAACGTTGCCAAAGCTCAAATCTCACATCCAACTCCATATTGTTAATACTGGGAGACCCACGCTCATCAATTAACAGGTGATCCAGGTAAAAACTAAACAGCAAAATAATGAAACCAACAGTCATTCTGAGTAATTGACCCAACAGTCATCTGTAGAATATTTCAATCGAACACAAGAGAATGTACCTTCTCAGCACCTAATCTTTCCCCAGAATTGACTATATAGTTAGTATCGAAGAAAACCTCAGAAGACACAAGAAAATTGAAATAACTCCTTGTATCCTATCAGATCACCATGGATTAAATCTGGACTTCAACAGCAGAAACAACAGAAAGCCTACCTATTAGTAGAAACCGAACAACTCTCTATTCAATGATCACTGAATGGGGTGGGGAAAAAATAAAGAGGAAAATTAAAGACTTTCTAGACTTCAATGGAAATGAAGGCACACCATACCCAAACTTATGGGACACAATGAAAGCGTGCTAAGAGGAAAGTATTCTTTAAACAAACCAAAGGAGTTGAGGGAAGACTTACAACTTTAGCTCTAGGGCGTTATACTTCTTTCTTGCCACTAGATGGCAGAAAGTATTTACTTTGTCTGAGATCTTATGGGTTTTTTTTTTAAAACAGGAAAAGTGGTTGCTTATACATTTATTCAAATTATTCTAAGACAAAGTAAACTATTGGAGTGGGTTGCTAGTGTCATATAAGATTAAATACTAAGAAATAAGTGTATAACGTTGAGGTGGAGGCTAAAGGCGGGAAAGGAAGGTTATCCCTATTTTTGTGCCTTAGATTAGTGTTTCAGCCTGGCTGCCTTGCTTGGCCAGTGCTTACGATAAATATAGGAACGCTCTATGAGAAGCAGCAAGGATAAGCCCGAGTCTTCTTTGTGTGATCATGACCGTGCAAGACCTGATACAGAGCTGTGTTCACAGTCAATGATTCTCAAATCAGAGTGCAAGCATGTCAGTCCTGTAGCTCAGTTTCAGTGAGGAGTGGGAAAGAGGAGAGGCTTCCTTGACAAGAAGGGTACTATTGTTTTCAGAAAAGGCCAAATAAAGTTTCTTAGTTTTTCTGAATATCGTAACAAAGTATTCCAATCTTAGTGGCTTGCACAACAGAAATGTACGTTGTCTCACAGTTTTGGAGGTGGCACAAGGGTTGGCTCCCTTGGAAGACCATAGACTCTGTGACATACCTCCATTTTGGCTTCTGGTAGCTTGATGGTGTTTTACAGTTGATAGCTTGAGGGAGTTTTCGCCCCAGTCTCTGCCTTTATTGTATTGTATTGTATTTATTTATTTGTAGCATTTTCCTGTGTACGGCTTCTCTTCTCGTAAGGACACCTGTCATATTGTACCAGGGAACTGCAGGCAGCTGGTATGACTTCATCTTAATTCATTACATTTGTAATGCTATTATTTTCAAGGGATGCCAAAGACTGAGGTACTGAGGATCAGGACTTCAAATAGTAATCTTCAGAGGCATCAATTGGCTCAAACAAAAGGCTTTGATGTTGTCACCCAAGAAAGGAATACAAATATAAGCTAGGTGATTCCTTTTACTTCTTTTTTATTTTTTTTTCTGAAAGGGGTGGCTAAAATTGGTGAGTGGCTAGCATGGGGAATCTATATCAATATATAAAATATATAATTAAATCCTTAAATTAAATATTATAAATATCCCCTCCTTCCTTCTTTTCCTCCTTCCTTTCCTTCTTTCCTCCATTTTTTTCACACAATGGTGTCTTGTTTATATTTGGAACACATTTGAAAAAATATTGAATTGCTAGAAAATAGGAAAGACATGTGAGTAGGAAAGAAGCAATATTTATAATTTATCAATATCTTAGCACTCATATTTTATCTTTAAAGGAAACAAAGACAATGTAGAGGAGTTTGAAATAATAAATGACCAGGTTTTCCAATAAGTATTCTAAGTTCTTTTGATAAGGAAGTATGACCTTCCTTCCTCCCTCCCTCCATCCCCACCTTCCTTTCTTCCTTTCTTTGTTTCTTTCTTCCAGGTGTTAATGTGTCTGATAGCAGCCACAGGAGCTGCATTAAAGAATGCCCCAAGGAGAATGTTAGGCAGTGGTTCTGCCAAAGCAAGAACAAGCATCAACTGCGCTGTATTGTGGCTTGATCTCAGTCTTCTGTTAAGTTTACTTTCACAAACAGGTGCTATTTATGTCACACACATTTATAAATGTGTGTGTGTGTGTGTGTGTGTGTGTGTGTGTGTGTGTGTGTGTGTTAATGATAACTACAATACTACAATACAGTCTGGAGGAATTTTCTGAAGTCTGGTGTCTAGGACCGATAGTGATGAGCTGGACAGCCATATTCTCTATCTTTAGGAGAAGTAGCTGTACCACCCAGTAAGCTGAGCTCACTCAACAACTTGGATATACACACTTGTATCTCACAAAGCTGAATATGCACTGAGGTCAGTGTCAGACTCCTGGCTGAGTGCCAGTCACCCTGTGGGTGGTTAGGGGTGATACCACATCAGCTTCCTGATAGTTCGTCTGTGCCCTTGTCATTGTCTCACTTTTAAAAATCTTATTGGCTATTCTTCTGGCCACATGTGTGAGTCAGACACACGGGCATAGGCAGAATACTTGGACAGACATCTGAGACCATTTCCTGAGTATGATTGTCACCATGATGAATATTTTCTTCTTAAAAGGACAATGCCTGAATGTCTTCCGATAGCCCGTTAACCCTTCAGTTCGTTGGCATCGTTGCACAACATGTTTAAATACCTAACTCTTCTTTCGGTGGTATACGTTTTACTTATAAATTTTCATTTTACCTGGCTCAACAGCCTTTAAACACAAGGAACAGCACGTTTCTCTCTATAACTTGATGCAAGAGGGTTTTGTTTCAGTAGAAAAGACCTTCCTAATTTGTATGCCAGGATAACTACTCTTTGGAAGGGAAACTTGTATTTCAGGTGTTTTCCTTGTGGAACAGACCTGGGAACTACTGATGTCAGTAAACCAAGCAGAGAGCTGCTGCAGGGCTGCCAAGAATGTGTATATTCCTTTAAATCCCCATGAAAGGACTTTTAGTAAGACACAGACAAAAATGGAAGTGGGGAAAGGCATGCAGGTGAAGTCTCTATGTAATCACACGAGACTCATAGCCTTTATCTCTTTGTGCTCACACTGTGTTGACAATTTTCTACTCAATGTTGGTACTCTACAAACACGTGTTTGCTGACCTTGACTGAATAGATTGAAATAGATAATCCAGTAGTTTGAGGATTAGAGGTCTATCAAGAATTTATTAAGAACCGTTTTTTGTTTGTTTGTTTGTTTGTTTGTTTGTTTTTTGTTTTTTGTTTTTTTTTTGGTTAATAATTTTCAGATAGTTTACAAGAGACTTCAAACCTCATAATTTAAAAAACAATGAAAATAATTGAAGTGTGGTCTTTGAGATAAAATCAAATCAAAAATCAAATTAAGATTTAGAAATCAAACAACCAGAAAAATTGTGGATCATGTTGTACTTCCACTGCCTGCAATCCTGATTTACTATTAGTTTAGCACTGTGCCCGACACAGACCATTCAAATATACTCACTTATATTGTTCAGGGATCAAAAACCATTTAATAATTTGAAGCTGAAAAAAGTGCTCAAAAGGTAATCTTAGGTCAAAATCCATGATAATTTTTCCTAATAAAAAACTTGTTCAGAAATAACATATATAAATTTTCCATTTAACTTTCTTTATTTTTTTTATGTAGACTATCTAGACTTCTAACTTTGACCTTTATTTATTATTCAAATAATTTGATCATTTTGATACAATATTGTACATACCCATCTATTAACAGAGACAAGTTTCTTTTTTTAATTAAGATTTTATTAGAAATACAATCCTTTTTACTGTGACAAATGAAATAAATTCTAGTCTTTAGGATTCTTGAATTCCATAAAATTAATGCTGTGAACATTTCATTTAGAGCCTGTGAACAACTAGTTTAAGCACTTGGTAAAGAGTCATTTCAAAGAGACTCAATTTATAGAGGACGTTAATTATAGCATGAGGTCTTTGCTATTGACATCATGTTTGTCCTAAGGTCATCGACTCTCATTATTACCTAAGTGTTTTGACAGGTGCTGACATGTTTATCTTGCTGCATACATTTAAATATTTCTATACTACTTCAGGTGAAGCGATGACCCACAACACTGTATGTCCTTGAGAGATGACTACAGCATTTACTGTGAGGTCAGTCGCAGGCAGACTTGCAGGCCTTTGTGCTATGTAAAATGAGGATGCTTTATGTGTCCCACTGGACCATTGAACACTGGGCTGTCACCTCTATAGAAGTCATGATAAGGTGTCATCAATGCTCATAGCTAGATAAAATCCTCCTCTGGGGAGGACAACTCATCAGACTCAGTGCACAGTATCCAAGACCTCAATCGTAACTATATAGCTTACAAACTGGAATCGAGATGAATGATTGACACATCTTCCTAAAATGGCCTGGCTATAACTAGAGAGCTCTTACTGAGTTATCTTCAGTTTGCACATTTGGACTGACAAAAGAGTTTTATCTACTTGAGTCTAGAAAAAGGAGAAATTCCATATCAGATAGAGACCCCCCTTATCTACAGGGCACAGTCTAACCATTAGAAAATGCACAGGTTGGCGCACCTGGAGAGACTATTAGCTCTGTGTATCTCTGTGGAATGTTATTCAAATGTGTCCCATTCCTTTGCTCTGATTCTTGGTTTCTGAATAATCTTCTGCTCACACACCCATTTTCAAACCACCCTTTAGTTGGCTTATTGCACCAAGGCTAGAAGTCCCTGGATCTGCTGCATTATCTTTAGTCTCCTGCTGCGAGTTAGCAAACCTGCTACTGTCTGCTTTGTCCTCTAGCTCTTGAGAATTTATTTATTTATTTATTTATTTATTTATTTATTTATAAATTGGCTTTTAAGAGACCGGTTAACTATTGGTGCACTATGTTCAAGTTTATGGGACTAAAAAGTCAACTGCCAGACTCCTATTTCTACACAGGTCCCAAGGGAGGTTCTGGGGCCCTGCATGAATGGACCTATTGTGTGTCTGCTTTGCAGACATGGTACTCTTTCCATATTTACATATTCTAATCATTGTGTTGACTGGCATGTGCGTACAAACATTCAAAGTTTCTCAGAGATAGGCTTTTTACACTGAAAACAGACTTACCAACAAATAGTGTACAGGTTGTATTTTAATATTACATATCCCAGCATATTTAATGCTTCTACTAAGGTCTCTTGTAAGGCTGGGCTCAGTCAAATGACACCTTTCCTTCATACCTTAGTGCATTCATGCCTTATAAATGAAAGGGGCAGGCTTGATTCAACCATTCAGTTCAGTGGAAAAACAAGAGCAACAAAGAACAACATATGGTTGGTGTGACTTGGTTAAGATACTGTGTATTTTCCTCTACATTTACTTATCTAATTTAGCTCTTTCCCTGTGAAGTAATCCCTGTTATTAGATTAACTAATAGAGGCTTTTGATCATGAAGTAAAGTATTCATATTGTGTAGTTTGAGCCTAGGCTGATTTGACTCCTAGATCCGTGTATTTTATGATATTCTGTCTTCTTGAATTTATCAAATGATTTCTAATAAAGATCTTGTCCTTTACTAAGGCAACCATGGCAACAAAATCTTTATTGTGAATGATCTAGATGTTACAATGTAATAGATCGCTCCAATTAAGACAACAGAATGCAGAGTATGTCATGCAGCAATTAAATAGATTTAGAGTTTTTAATAGAATTCTACTTGACTATTAATTAGCTCAGCCATGGTTTGTCTGAGCTGATTGTCTATGGCCTAATTGCTCAAGGGCCCTCTGCTTTGTCAATCTTCACAGATATATTTAAACATATTTTTTTTTGCTCAGGTGTCTGTGAAGGGATGATAAATTTGCCATTTAGAGCGAATATTCTCAATATCTCAAGGTCTAATAAGAGAGATAGGGGGCAGATATAATTTTAATAAAATGTATTGCTGCAACCATATTAGCTGGTCCTGATTGTGAAGAGTCAATTAGGTCATATCTGAAAAGATGGATTTGAAGTTTGGATACAAAGATGTGCTTTGCAAGGAGCGAACACAGGTTTTGGCACATGAAAAGTTTAGGCAAGGTAAGGTTATAGAATAATAAGATGTAACACAGGAGTGTTTTTTGTTTATGTCTGGTGATTGTGAGCAGCCTTTTTGAAGGTTAAAGTAGGTAGCTTGTGATCTAGAGCTAAATCACAATGTTCAGCATTCTGAAATGTTTTGCTCTGTTATTTACAGATTTCTTGTTAGCATATTACTGCTAGTCTAAAGGAAGTCTCGATGGATCAGATTGAGTACCCTATAATAAAATTGGCTCTAACTTAGTATCATTATTATCCTAGATTTCTGAACTTGTACTACACTCTGATTCAGGTCATGTCCAGTGTAAATAATGGAAAAATATAACTATTTTTTTTACACTGTGTGTTTTCTAAAATTTTAAATTTTATGTGTATGCACATGTCTGTATTTATGTCTGTGTACCATGTGCAAGCCTGGTGTCCCAGGGAGACCAAAGGGATTGGATCCCCTGTAACTAGACTTATAAATGGTTGTGAGCCGTCATTTGCATGCTAGTAATCGAAGCCAGGTCTTTTGGAAGAGCAGTTGGCATTCTTAATGGCTGAGCTATCTCTCCAGCCCCATACATTGTATATTCTTTAAATAAAGCATTGTTAATATGTGGTTAATAGGCTAATGTTTTGAAAAACTCAAGGGCTTCCTGAATAAAGAAAAACGAATTCCCGTATTCTAAGATTCTGGTGTTATTGGTTTAACACTGGTACCAAAAAATGAAACTTGTTAACAAAGATTCTGTCATCTACATAAAAATGAGAACCTTGCTCTACAGAATAAAAAATTTAAAGGCATAGTTAAATTGATTGTAATTCACGTGCCAGGTGCATTTGCCGTTTTAAGAAACTACAAGACAATGTATTGTATTGATAGCATAAACATAGTATTGATGGACTGCTTTATAGGTCTAAGTGGTTGAATGTGGTACCTCACAATGCAAATACACCTGAGCTGGTCAGGACATTTCCTTTAGGATATGTCTTCAGTTCATTAAAACACCCACTCCACCTCTTAGACCCTAGTCTTGTGCCTGATCTGTAGCAATTGTCTCCCTACTTCCCTACAAGGAATAAGTTCCATCCTGGCTCCATTCTGTGGGGAGCCAACAGAAAGCAGCTATCACCCTTGCAGCCATCTTGAGCCATATACCCTGGCAAGAGATTTGATTACAGTAGCCTACAACAGCTGAGCACACTCTGATAACATCTTGTCTTAGATACCCAGGATCTTCCCTTGGGTGTGTGAGACTTAAAGGGGTGTGACTTAAGGGTGTGACTTAGAGATCAGATTTAGAGACAAGACCTAAGGGCATGATTAAAGGAGTGACTTAGAGGCATGGCTTAGAAGTGAGACATATAAAAGGCGAGAGGCAGACAGAAGAGAGTAACAGATTATTAGGCACTCGGAGGTACAACTTGGAACTAGGAATTAGGCTAGAGAGTACAACTTAGAGTACAACTTGGAGTAGGAATTAGGCATTGAGGAAGAAGACACTTGGACTAGAGAACTCAGAAGAAGAATTACTAGTTATTAGGCACTTGGCACTTGGAGAAAGAACTTAGAACTTGGAGGCACTAGGGACTAGGAACTAGGGACTAGGAACTGAAGACGTGGGACTTGGAGAGAAGAAGAGAGACTGAAGAATAAATGGGATTGAATAACACTCTGTTTGGTCTCCATTCTTCACATCCATTCTCACTCTCTCTCTTGCTGAACCCCGACCTGCAGACGGGAGCAACTTGAGTCAGTGCAGGCTCTAACAGTTTAGCCCCCAAGGCTTTTGGCAGTGTGGGTTTCAATACTGATAGAGTGGCCCGTGACATTTTGGCCCCCAAACGTAGGGCAGCTCGGGGCGCAACACCATTCCTTGCCCCTTTCTTTTACTGCACATGCTTAGGTATTGCCAGCAATTGGGAAATGACTAGACAGAACCCTCCAGACTTCTGTTTCTTTACACACATTATTTCTTAGCTCAAAAAGTGTTCTTTTCTATGTCTTTTTGTAGTCATCTCTTAAGATACAACACAAGTGTCGTATGATGTCTCCTCACCTGTGTTAAACCTTCGCTGTGCTTTCTAAGAACTTTGTGAAGTTCTCCAGACCTCTTCTCCCAATGACCCAGTGTCAAATATTTACTAGAAAACCTCTACCAAAGGGCTCTTCATTTATTCCATACTCAGTGTTTAAAAGAAGACTTCACCTAGGCTTAATATAGACAGGGTCATCAGGAGTTCACAAATAACCAGAAGATATGATAATTCTAAAAAGCTGAATTTTGAGTTACCTTCGTAGTGGAGAGTCTCACATTATTTTGCAAGAATAAGCAATGATTTTGACATCACTAATGAATATTAAGTAGGAGTGCATCAAGTTATGTAGCACATTCTTTTTTATTTCATTATTATGATTATATTCTGAAATGAAGTTGAATCTATCATAGGAGACTTAATAGTCTCCTTCATTCAAATTCTTCCTATCATGAGGTAGTAGAACTATGTCTTACCAAGTGCAATTTGTGATAATTTCTTAGAAGCAAATCTTGTCCTATGATTAAGTCCAGACTTACAGAACATTAAAGTTCCATTTAAGTCTCAATTTCACTTAATCTCTTTTTAGTGAAGTCACCTATAATCCCCCTCATAATGATACATTTCAACTATTTCCTATCATTTCCAACACTCCATTTTCCATAAATACCATCTAAAGTATTTTCCCCCAGTCCTGGATAGACTTATTAGTTTCTTCCCCTTTTTTCTGGCCAAATGGCTGTGCAGGTTTTAATTAATTCCTTCTGTGAAATTTGCATACTATGATTTTCTCTAATTTATTCAGTCTACACTTCTGCCTTATTTAATTCAAGGGAACATTTGGGGAACGGATATATGGTTTGCATAGAGGATGCTATGCAAATACATTCCTCTGTTTCCAACTGCCATCATGGGTAAGGAAAACTTTGCAAACCAGTTGCTCTAAGGTTCATCTGCAAACGTAGGTTAAGGTTACAGTGAAAGTTGTCAGTGAGCTTCAGCTGTGCTCACATCCTTTATGTTTTACAGGGAGTTGTTAGGTTTAAATGCTTGAAATTACTCTTGCAGCATCCATTTCACAAATAATGTGTAAATGACCCGTTTGGCTGACAGTTCACTGTCCAGATGGAAGCATGTGTGAGAATTTATTGAGCATTATAAGCTTGGACATCCATTGAGTGTACCATGATGTTTCACAGATCAGATTCCTTTCCTTTGCGAATGGTTGCCAACAGGATGGCATTTAATATTTTGAAAATAATTTCAAGCCCATTAAAACTAACTGGCTGGATTAATTTAAAGCATATTTTGGGAAGCTGTTAGGAGACAGAGGCTGCCTGAGGAGGTGGGGGCTGGGAGAGAACCAAGGTTATAGGCAGAGGGATGATGCAGAGTGAGTCAGAGAATGGAAGGCATTGATTAAAGCTCCCATGGGAATGGATGTGTTAGGGAAGACCAAGATGGAACAACTTTTAAACTTTTCCTTCCTTCCTTCCCTCCCTCCCTTTTTCCTTCCTTCCTTTTTCCCGCTCCCCCTCCCTCTCCCTCCCTCCTCATCCCACACTCCTTTCCTCTTCCTACCCTCTCCCTTCCTCCTTCCTTCTTCTTTCTATGCTTCTCCTTTCCTCCCTGCTTCCATTTATTTTTCTCTCACATAACTTTTACAATTAAATATAATATAAACATTTTTTAAATTGTTGACTCCATCACTGTCCCATTAGAATGTAGACTAAAAATTTGGGAACTATGTCAATTTTATTTCCATATCTACCTTAAACTATACTGTAGATGTGGAATATGTGTTTGTTCAATAAAATAATGAAAAATGAGATGTTAGCATATTTCCAAGTTCAGAAAGTTTAAAATCCAAAACTATCTGGCTAGCCCATAAAAAAAAAAAAAAAAAAAAAAAAAAAAAAAAAAAAAAAGAACAGTGAAAACAGCTTAAAGCCAAGTAAGATGATGAATAAAAGAACCACGGGATGAGGTAGAGAGGAAGGAGAGGATGTTCCACGGGTTCCACACAGTAATTTCTTTAAAATCAAGTAAAGATAAAAGTGTTTGTAAGAGATTAACATAAACAAGGAAGTAATAGGAAGCAGTAGGAATACATATACATTTTCTTCCACAGAGCAGAGAAGTATTTTGAGTATGTTGCATTACTCCAGGCATAGTTCAAGTCATGCTCTGGACAAGTGTGGAAGTTATTCTGACTCCCCAAAGAAGTCCCTTTTGCAGAGTGACTCAGAGAAGGGAGGGCATTGATTAAAGGTCCCCAAGGGAGTGGCTGTGCTAGGAGAGTCAAAAATAAATTTTCTTAGCAACCTCTCAGTTCAAGTAATATGGTACCAGGTGGGCATCTTTAGGGATACTCCTTGTCACAATAGGATTGGGTTGAATTCCACACTGATTTATGTTGAATGGCCAAAAGAGAAAAGGTTTTTGTAGCTAGAGGAATCTCTCAAGGTAAGATCAGCATCACAGAATCACACAGGCTGCTCTGTCATTCCATCTAAGCACAGAAGATTGACAAAGGCCTGTAAGTGCCAGAGCCTACTTACTGGGATAAAGCCATCTGATAAGGCTGGGTCCCGAAAGGAATGAAACTAGGCCAGCTAGAGGTTCCACAGGAAAACCTAAGCTTTGGTAATTTTCTTGAGAACAATCAGACTTTTTATACCTTTAGCAGAAACAGAATATAGTGGCAATTGCCAGGATCAATACAGTTGTAGTTGTCAGTATTCATTGTTTGCAAACTTTACGGAGTATGGAGAATTAATGTCTAAGACCAATTGTCCTGTCAGGATTCTGTGTTTCCTTGACTTACAAGGGATTGTACAGAGATATATGAAGTAGCCCATTGGCTTAGAGTATTCAAAACCTACTTTAATCAAGGTTCTAAAATGCTTTGACTGCCCATTTAGGCTACCATCCAAAGGTAACAGAGGAAAAATGATAAATAGGACAAGGAATGTGGACCTGTTTAGAAGTAGGTCTAATCTCCATTGTCAGGATATCAGCAATCCAGTTCACCAAACACGAGTCAGCACCAGTGGGAAAATCCAGCAGAAATTGTTGAGTCTTCACTGAATTGGCATAAATCAGTGGGAGCAACAAGAAACAGCATGAATAACACAAGTTGTCTACAATTCCTGTCTCAGTGAACTGAATATCAGAGAAGAAGCAAGACCAACGAGACCAACAAAGCAAAACACTGTCAGTTGAGTCCTACTTATACTCTCTCCAAACATCATGTGTCCTTTCACAGGTCTTACTCCAGCAAAACATTGCATGAGTCTGCTTCAGCAAAACATCACATGGCACAACCAGAATTTTCTATTTCAGCAGGCTAGCACTTCACTGCGTGAGAGAGTGCATAGGTCTCTCAGGAACTGGAAAGCACATTGTGCCCCAGGAACCATGGACTCTAACCTATGACACATACCCCTCAAGACAGCTAGATTAAGCCAACTCTATGCCTCCCTGAAAAAGTTAAGGAAGCTTTCTACTGAGGACGTTATCATTTTTAAAGGGTAATCATTTTTAAAGGGTAAATTTTTGATTTGGGTATCAGCAATCTACTGATGTCTAGGTTCTCATGGTCTAGTTTATGAAGAGAGTGAGATCTGAGCAATAATGCATATTTTTTTTTTTTTTGGTAAAATAAACTCTAGAGACCTCAGATGCTTAGCCTTGGTAAGTTCTTGTAATTAGAGAACTCACTACTGTTACTCAACCTGATCAATGGTCTGAAATTCAGACAGAGTAACTAAACTCATGGGCAATACCAGTTTGTGATTACTTTTCTGAGATTTCCACACCCTTAAATGAAAATAGGAATTATGTACATTCTATGGAATGGGTATTTTATCCCACCCAAGTGGCCCCAGATATTAAAAACAAAACAAAAATAAACTAAAAAGAAAAAAACCACAGTAATTGTTTTCTAGTCTTTATGATTTTGGAAATTAGAGAACAAAACATATAGCTGTCAAGAAAGATGTACATTTACAATTTCATTAGAAGTAACTTTAAGGGAAGAAAGGGTAGAATAACTTTGAAATAAATTCATCAAAAGGACAGTTCTTGAAATCTTTGGCACATACTTAGAGAATAATTTTATGTTTTGCCCCAAATCTCCATGAGAAATTTCCATGTTTGTGTTCTTGTTCTGATCTAACACAAATATGGCAATGCTTATTGTCAGAAAACCAGAGGCCACCCTGTAAGAAGAGTAAGGCTCTGTGTGTGTTGCTATGCACTGGGGCTTCCAGAGTGCCTTCTCTGTGTCAGCACTGTGCTTCAACTTTTACACATAGTATGCTGGTATTACAGCAGTTCCTATTACTCTCCTGATTTATTTACATAAAAAAAAGTTACTAGAAGATTTTGGTAGTTCTTTGATAAGATTATGTACTAAATTTTTCTTGATTGAGGAAACGGAATACTTGTAAACATGTTAAGAGTTCAGGGATAGAAACAATTTTTTAAGTAGCACCATTTCAAAAGGGTAGCACACTTAATTCTTATTAGAAGAACAATTTATAAACAAGAAAACACTACCAATAAAGGCCAGCCTCTTCTTCTGGTAAGAAGATAGGCTTGTTGTCTGCAGTAGGGCTCTGGTGGGGCTGTTTTAGAGCAAAGAGGCCAATAACATAGGAGCTGGAGAAAGATAGATTTTGTCACAATCATGGCCTCCAGATTTTCCAACTTTGTAACTTAGACAAGCCACTTAGGCTGCCTGAGTATTCATTTACTACTTCAGAGAGAAACCAAATGACTGATTCAGACTCGATTTCACATAACATGCACCGAGCACAATACTAGGTTCATGATGTTAACCCTGCTAAAAAAATTTTTTTCTGATACCATAGAAAGGGCAGGCTCCCTGGTCTAGAACTAGAATGAATTCTTGGGATTTCTGTATCCCCATTTGGGGAAGCAGTAGCTTGGAGAGCAGTGTAGGCTTCAGGAGTCAATACCTCCAGGAGACAGATCTTTTTCCACTTACAACTCTGAAAATGTTTTTGAAGGGATGCTCTTTTTATTCTTTCTACATTAAATTACATATTTCCCCTTTTCTTATTAACAGTGAGAAGATTAAAAAGCCAAAAAACTCACACAGAATATGAGTGAATGGCCTTGGTAAGCAGAATATGAGTGAATGGCCTTGGTAAGCAGAATATGAGTGAATGGCCTTGGTAAGTCTGCTCTGCTCCCTAGAGTCAAGTCAGTATCGGAGCTTGGCAAACACACTGTACAGATTCACAGCCAAACACAGCCCTTATCCAAATGTGCCTTTGACAACGAGAATAATTAACTTCTTACATTTACTCCATACTGTTTTTCCCCCCACCCCCTCGTGGTAAACGAAAGGCATTCATGATTCCAAATTAGACACAAGGGCTGCTTTTCTGTACAATAGGTTTTTCCAGTACTCTGCAGTACTTGAAATACAAAACGTGATAAAATTCCAAGTAGTTACTACAAAGGCTCAAATATAAACATTCCTATTGAAGCTTCTTTTATCAGTCTTTTAAGACCTGAAGAAATATTTAAAGTGAGATATAATTGATGTTTTAAACTTTTATGAATTCACTATTTTTTAGGGAATGTTTAACATATCATGTATCTCTACATCATTTTCTATTTTACAAAATAATGAAACCCTTAAAGAAAGGCAAAAGATATCCAAGATAGTGTATGTTTTATAGACAGAGTTCCAGAATTCATAAATCTTTTCCTTAAAGACACCTTAGAGTCATGAGTCACCTCCACAATGCTTTGAAAAACCTCCATGCAACTGCCTCTACAAGTGAGTAACTGAGAGCCAGAAGGTTATCCAAGAGATGCAATGATCTATCTATGATGTCACTGCTGGAATAGCCAAGGCTAGTAAGCAATATGTTGTTCCAAACACTTGACATCTGTGGTGTAATTGAGATGCATACAGAGAAGTGTAAGGAGCTATTTCTTCTTATAGGATCAAGCCAATACCTTACTGCATGTCTTAGCAAATATACATTCATGTCTATCCAATGCCTCCTAAATATTGCAAGACAAATAGAAAATACCCAAAGAAGTCTCCACACTTCTGTTTTACACATGTCTGGTGTGTATTAGAATCATGTGTTAAGGTATAAATACCCAATCAAGGCCTTATCCTTAAGGTCAGATACCTTAACAGAGGAGCTAGGTGATTCTGATGAACCCACAGCCTGAGAATTCCTACCCTATAGTTTTTGCCACACTATGGCCCAGGCTGTAGGAGGAAGGTTCTGGATCCTAAAAGAAACTTTTCTCTGTACTCACATGTGCTCATAGGAAGTAGATACTTTATTAGCACATTATGCAGCTGTGCTTTTTAAAATGCCATTTTAATGTTGTTTATGTATTCATTTATTTAGTTGTAATTCCAATTATTACAGACAACAACAATTAAGGAGATGTGTACACAGGGTATCTATTATAGGAGAGTGGAGGTAGAGATGGGAAACAAGGCTCAACTGAAAAGGGGACCCTGTGAGCACAAATGATAATTAAGTCACAACTTGAAAAAAAAATGATTGTATAGTAAGAGTTTGCTATAAAAGCATGTTTAAGTCATATAAAATTAGGTAAAAAGCCTTAGAGTATGAATAACTAGGATAATGATTATTTAAATATGCCACCTTAAGTATTCCTGCATGTTTTTAATATTATCAGATACATATAGAAATTAAGTCTATAATCACATTACCGATCATATCAGAAGGAGTGTAAGAGTTAGAAAGGGTCGAATCATCAAAGTCTTGTTTGGTAAAATGAAAAATTTGAAATTCCTCCAAAATCAACAGATACTACTGAAAAATTCCAATGATAGAAATGATGAAAAAACGAGATTTGTGTGTTTGAAAACCTCTTGTGCCCATTTGATCACATCATCATGATTAAAACGAGATGACGTTATTGAGAACTGGGGAGCAGTATGTGAGTTTGGCAAGAGGCAGTGGGGGCTGGGGTGGGCTGGGTATGAAGGATGCTAAGACACAAAGCAAGACTTGAAGTCAATAGGCGTTGCTCTGTGAGTAAACAGATGCTCACAAATCAATATTTGAGCCACAGAAAAAACTTCACTAACAAAAGCTTTAAAAAGTGCTCCTTGTCCACGGTACACTCAGGATTTAGACAGAAAGTCTAAAAGTCTTGACTCTCCCGGAACTCAGATGCACTTCCCCCTCCTCTGGTCTGGGCATGAGGAGACGTGAATTGAGAGTCCTTTCATTTTGATAGACATCAAAATTATACCATCATATTTCAAAATGACTGAATTTGGGTCAGTGAGAGGGGTTTCACAAGTCTTCCTTTAATTATTTTGTAAAATAAGCTAGCATTAAGATAATTAACCCAGGGTTAACAGTATCCAGTGAGGATTGAATAGGAGTAATTGCCTATTTGATATTAGGCAGCTGTTTTATTCCAGGAGATGGAGATGTTGAGGGAAGAATTCTCTTTTCATAAGGTTCATTTTCTAGTGTCAGTTTAACGCAAATCATTCTATGAACTATGTGTCCATATGATCTCATCCCAGGGACTGGATGAGATTCAGATTGGCTTTCAGGAATGGATCTTGGCCTTCTCTTTAGTGTCACCCTAAGAAAATGTACTGGGACTAAAATGTTTGTGAAGTATTAAAATGAAGATCAACAATACATATTTTCTTGATTAACTTGAAAGAATTAAAAGTGAAGAGGGAAGAAGAGAAGGAAATTACTGTTAAAATCCATAAAAATTTTCTACATACTTCCATCTAGAAATTATCATCATTAACAGATGTCTGGGTAGTGTGCAGGTGTGCTTTAAAGTACTGACTGTATGGTTTTTACAGCCACTCTGTGTATTAACCTTATGTCATTGTGTATAAAGTAATGATGTGACCCATAAGCAAAAGGCGTGTGTAAGAATGCTAATCACAGCACTATTTTTTATGCGTCGGCTCTATCTGCCCAGTATTTTACATTAACCATTTTTGTATTACCATTTTCATTATTCAAAAGTTACAACAAACACCACAGCAAACAGCATAATTCTGTCAGAGCATTAATATTTTGATATATCCTATATCTCTACCTATATATTTTAAACAAATATTCCTGTATTGTATATATAATTTAGTATTCTTTTCTTTCTTGCTATATAACATTTTCTGAAACTTTTAAGATATTTAGGCTTTCTATCACCATGGCCACATTTTTTGAAATTTTATTTCATATTTTAGTTGTAAATAAGTATATCCATGCATAGTCTTTTCCTTAGTGTGCCCTGGTGGCATGATAGTAAGTAATAGCTTTTATTTTGCTGGTTTATGTTCTCAGTGGCGAATCCCACCTTTCCTTGGTCCCAGGCACCTGGATAAATAACAGGTGTGTGTATCAGCAAATCTGATCCATTGTTTATTCCTTGCTTGGCTGGATTACAATGGTCTTGCTCCTAACACTATATGATGCTGGTTACCTTCCTCCTCTTTTGCCCCACAGGTGACCTGCATCCCCAGGTGCCATATTAATGCTGGTTCCTAGTCCACTGCTTGTTAACATGTTCTTTCATTTTGAACTCATCTCCACAGTGTGCCTCATTTTCTAAGGCAATAGTTCTCAACCTTCCTAATGTTGTGACCCTTTAATACAGTTCCTCATGTTTTGGTGATCCCCTGCCATAAAATTATTTTGTTGCTACTTCATACCTGTAAGTTTTGTTACTGTTATGAATTGTAATGGAAACATCTTATATGCAGTTCCTGAGTACATATGTTACTTATATGTTATGTGCTATGTAACTTCCAACAGGGTCATGACCCACAGGTTGAGAACCACTTTCGAAAGAGATGCTGCCACAATCACTGACTCTTGTCTCTAATGCCATAATCCTGATTGCTGTTACTACTGTGGTGATGGCACAATGCACAGCGACTCTGTGGAGTCTGAGTTACAAAGAAATGCATACATAGATTAAGTATTTTAAAAGCAAAAGAAGGCACTTTCTCCAAAGCAAAATCTTTGTTTTCTTTCTTAAAATTACTTCTTCAGATGTCAAGAAGTACAACGGATGCTCTATTCTGTTGTAGGGATTTGTGTAAAGTAGCCCCCTTGCATTTCACAGCCTTTTATGGTGGGTACACTTATATACAACAGGAATTGGAAGGTGTATTGACAAAAGGAAACCTGTTTTGTTTGGAATGATACCTTCCAGACCTGTGGTCTTGTTGTTAACTAACTCAGTGTTAAAGATTCTGGTGTTCAGAATCTTTCTGTCTAATTACTTTTCCTGGTCAATATACTTTTAAAGAATGATGGTTTTAGGTTTAACTTTGAATTTCTTCTTTTTCTTAGTAATTTCTTATATTTTTTTTGAGAAGCTCTTCCCTCTTCCTAATAGTTAATGATAAATTACTGACAGAGGGTCAGCTAGAAAGATGTCAGAGATGAAAACAATCGTTTGCTTACCACTGTTAAATGATATTTCAGATTTCTAAGCTAGACCTGTATCAATGAACTTGGGCACATTTCTTTGCTTTTCTTCTTGGGAGTTTTAGTGCGTAATCAGTCTTTCTCTATTCTTGGGCTTTTTCTGGGTCAGGTGACCCTATTTCTGTTGGAGGCCATATCATCCCTGAGGTAGGAACAGATGCTGAGTCATTGGCTCAAAGACAATAGCATTAGTCTTCATACGTCCCTTCTCCCTACAGCCAACCTTCTGTAGCCTCTGCTGACGATTCCTCCCATGATCAGTAAGTGATCAGAGAGCAGAAGGAAATAGCTCTGTCCATGTAAGATCCTCCGCATGTTTCCTTGTGGGGTGGGATCCTGCCAATGGCTCCCGTCTCTGCCCTACTTCTTTTAGTGTTCTTTGACAAGGTACAGGTGCAGAGGAAATTCCACCATTGCTGATCATTTGATTGCTGAACTTCATTTATTTGAATTTAAACATTAAAATAAGAAAAGGGCATATTGTATAAAAGGAAAAGGAGAAAGCAACAACAAAATGAAAACATTTGTTCCCTACATATACACAGATATTTGACACATCACTCAAGCACAGAACTTTGATTATGTTCTAAACCAAATGTTTGATAACATCTTGTGCTCCTAGGAACAGCATTACATAGAAGTATATTTGGTGCTGAGAGAGCATATTTGTCATGTGTCAATTTGGCAGCACGCAAGTGAGATAAACTCGTCCCTAATATTTATCCAAAGAATTATATCACTAAAACATGCTTCGTAGACACCTTTTCTGAACTGTGTCGAGATAGATAGCTTCCGTATTCATTTAAGACTGTGATAAGAAAAAGAATCAAAAAAGACATTAAAGAACAAAACCAAGTACAAGGAAGACTTTGAGCAACAGAATTTGAAAAGGTGTAACTGCAAAGAATAATGTTCATATGGAGAAGGGGGTGTGTAAGATGTTTAAAAGGCAAAGGCAACAGAAAGTGCACAGTGCGTAGTGGCTTCAGATCTGCATAAATAAAATGGAATTGCCTCTGTGCCATGTATTTTCTTGCAGAAGAAAATGAGAGTAAGCTATAATTGTTAAGCACCTCTGTAGAAAGAGTGGCTGGAGAAGGAGGCTGCTCACTTTCCATTAGAACTCCTCTGGATCTCATTTACAGCTTACATTTATAAGTTTTGAATGACTATAGGAGATACGTGAACTGTGGGTTTGTTTGCAGGTCAAGGTTTTGTTATATGCATTTACAAAACAAAAAAAAACTAAAAATGCCTATATACTTTTTTTATTCTATGTTTTTGAGATAGTTGTATGTTCATATGTGTATGTAATAGTGATAGCTCACACACTGGGGGGTGTATTTGTTGGTTTAGCCTTTTCAGTGTTGTTAAGTAGGTGACAAATGAAACCATTTCAATGTAATAATGTCTTTGGATAAAGAAGTAAGTTTTTAAAAATATTATTGCATTAAAATATCACAGGCTGGGAAAAAAAAACTCTCAATATGACTGCAAGCACCTGGGAGCTTTTTAAAATTCAAAATGCTCAGTCCACACATCATAGTCATGAAATCAGAATACATAGTAAGAGCAATGAATAAACACAGATATGTTTTTTTCTTTAAATGGTTCCTGATACATGGTTAGAGTTGAAAACCAGTTTGGACTAAGCTTTTCAAGCTTCGACATACTCAGGAACCACCCAGAGTGTTGTTAAAATGCTGATTCTGATTTCATAGTTCTGAAGTGGGTTCTGAATTGGATATTCCTGAGAGGATTTCAGTTTGTGATGTTGTTGGTCATCTTTGTATGCAGTTGGAGGTACAAAAAAAGGCAGCACCCTGAGGTTGGATGAGACCTTAGAAACAAAGGTCTCCATGTAAGAATACAGAGTCTGGCAACATGAGTTGGAAGATGAGGATATAAGGTGGGTGGAAATGGAGTGTGATGAAGAGTGCTGGAGAACAGATAGAGGGTACATAGGTGATTCGCAGGGTGATGTTTGCTTTTGTCCTTAAGAATACCATCACCCATTGCAGCAAGTTTGCTAAATGGTAACATTATCTTACTCAATTATTATATACATGAACAGTTACAGAAGAAAGTTTAGATGTGTTCCTTAGAAAACATAACTGCCTGAATCATTTTACAACTCTGAACTGACCTATCTTAGCCAGCACCTCTACGATGCAATGACTCTATATACCTGGGATTTAGGTTAATGGCAATGACATCACTCTACCAAATGATAGCAAACATTTGTTGAGTGCCCAACAGTTGCTGGACCTTCCACTTGTATTATCTCACTAATTTACAACAGCTCTATGAGCTAAGTAAGTGGCAAATTCTTGTTTTAGAGTGGGGAAACCAAAGATTCCTAGTATTTAATTTGTGTCCCAAAGGTCATGTAGACACCAAACAATAGAGCTTGCTTGCATCTGTTCTCTGATGTCGTCATTCCTTACATTTCAACTCAGAAAACTCAGAACTAGTGAGTAGGCTCAGATTTGCTAAGAAATGAATGTTTGATTATATCAAAAGTTGAAGGTTTGTATGTAGGTTGTAAACATGGTTATGAAAAAGAGTACTACATTTAAAATATGATCTGAGGTGCAAAATCTAATCTTGAAAGCTGCAAATGTTTTGCTAATGGACAATTCCAGCAAAATATTTATTAACAAGAAATCTGAGCAGTTTGAGACTCTAATTTGTTATCTAGACATCTCTTTGGCCTCAGAGCTTCCTAATAGCAAAAGCAATCTTCCATTTCCTACCCACTCACTAACTCTCACCTGTTGGGAGCCAACTTTTAGCAGAAAGCGGCTAGATCAACTTTGCAGCCATCTGGAACCATATACCCTGACGAAAGACTTGTTTTTCAACAGCCTACAACAGCTGAAGCACACTCTGATAAGTATATTGTTTATCCCACATAACTTGTTTTGCTGTTTAGTGACCCCAGCTACAAGGCGCACGTGGTAGCCACGCCTGCAAGGCATGTGGTTCACGTGCTGTCCACGTGCTATCCAGGCCATATATACCTGTAAGGCGCGCGTGGTATCTAAGCCTACAAGGCACACAGTACGCGTGCTATCCACGCTATAGACGCCTGTAAGCCTGTAAGGCTTACGTCATATCAACACCTTCAAGGCACGTGGCAAAAACATATAAATACCTCAGAATTCCCTTCAATAAAAGAGACTTGAGACTAGAGACTTGAGACTTGATCACACCCTGTCATGTCTCCAATCTTCGTGTCTCCTTCCCCTGCAGCCCCACTCTCTTGACCAGAACACTTAGCCCCAAAGCGTTGAGGCAGAGTGCAGGTTCACAACACTCACCTGCGTGAGAGATTAAAATTTGTGTGCAAAGTTGTCAGTGTTTTTTACACACTGAGAGACTCTTACACACTTGTACCACAGGAATAGCAAGAACATATGGAGAACCATGTATGAATATGTCAAGAGGAGGTGAGCTAAGGAACGGACAATGTCATGTTAGTCTCAGTATTGAATGGGAGGATACAGAAACAGAACTCACCATGCATGGGAATAGAATGAAACAGATACATTTGCATGCAAACAGAGATGCACGTTTGCTGTCTACCACCCATTTCTGTATCATAGCTTGGCGGACTAGCCCTTGAACTTTTCCTAGAAGTTGATAAACAGTTGTAGGAAATTTCTTTCTGAAACTCCCCCAAATTCCTTAGTGACTTAGAGACTCTAATTGCAGGGAGGTTGAGGGATGATATTATTAATAAAATTTCACTCACATTCATTTTGAAACCCGGAGAGCCCTATCAGAAACTGATACTGGCCAATTAAACGAAAGTCCACTATAGGCAACTAAGCTGGGTTTCCCACAGAAGGCTCAAGAGTTCAAGGCTTGGTGTTCCCTACTAGTGTCGCTATTGAGGCATGGTAAGATCATGAGGGTTTGGCCCTGATCAGTGAGTTAATTTGTTAATAGATTCATCCCTTGATGATGGCTTCTAAGACATGGTGAACCTAGGAGGTAGACCTACAGGGAGGAAGTAATTCCCTAGGAGCATCCCGTGCAAGGGAACCCTTTGTCAATGGATATTACCAGTTTCTCAGCTTCCTTTCTGTTGTGGATAGCCCCGCCTTGTATTTTTGATGTTAATTCCCCTTTCCTATGAAGGGCTGTAAAAGAGGTGTGAGTCATTTACACAGGTGAATTCTAGTGAACCTTCTGCCCATCTTAATTTGTAAAAATAAAGGCTGGAGCCAGTGATTGGGTAGAGGAAGAGGAGGTGGAGATATAAAGTTTGAGAACAGAGCAGGGGAGTGGACGACTGGAGGAAGACAATGGAGGAGGAAGATGGAGACAACGACTGGGGAGAGAAGTGAGAGAGGATGACTTGGGAGAAGAGAGGAGAGAGAAGACAACAGAGGATGACAGAGGAAGACGGATGACTGGGAAGCAGGAGGTAGAAGGACAAATGCAGGGTCTGGAAAACCCTCAAGTTATAAGGGTCTCATAGCTGGGAAACAGAATAGTGTAGGGGTATCTGCCCAATCTAGGCTTACAGAATATATTCATAATTACTGAGCTGTGTTTTCATTGACTGGTCCTATTCGGGTTGGAGGTTTAACTATCTCCCACTACACCTTTCTGTCATGATTTGAAGAGCCTTTACCATACCATATGCTTCGCCACATCACAGACTTGAAACAGTGAAATCAGCCTAACATGGACTAAAAGGCCTGAAACCATGAGCTGAAATAAACCTTTTCTTCTCCAAACTGTTTTTCTCGGGTAGCTATCACAGGAATAAAAAGTGCACAGAAACTGCACAGTTTAACTTCAGTTTTCTAAAATCTCACTTTAGTATAAAGTAGATTGTGTTATTTTTAGCTTCCCACCTTTAAAAAAATCATTTATTTCTCAGCAGCTCACAATATACACCTCAAGTTAATACTCATGTTTTTCAGCTGTAAAGGGACAAAATAATTTTTTAAAAAGTTAATTGCTTAAAACCTGTGCTTCTAGTTTGTAATTGCTTTTGAAAAGTACAATACTGCACAGTCCTTCTCTCCCAATTCTTCTGTGATCTGAATCATAAGGTGACTGAAGTGGCTGGTTTAAGCCTGGCCTATTTCACTCATTATCTCACATGGCTGAAAATGATGTAGTAACACATTCCTGGTTCTGGAATGATAAGAACACTGTGGACCAGTCACCTATCAAGATCATAAAAGGGGTGTCAGGTACTGATGGAAATGTAGTCTCTCTCTCTCTCTCTCCCCCCCCTCGCCCCCAAGCTGTCATGCTGAAAGCCAGCCATAACATACTTGCCTACATAATGTTAGTAGTGGTTGTCAGATTTTTTTAGCAATTACTTGGGACTCTCTTCACCTTTCTCTGCTCTCTTCAACCCCTCTTTTGGTGCTTCTTTGTCTCTGCTTCTCCTGGACTTTGGATTGGAGTGAGTGGTTTTATAAAGACCTGATAGCCTTTGTGATTAGTTTCTGGCTTTGATAGAGGAAAGCCAGTGTATAGCAAAGAGGACATTGAGATAGAGATTGTCATTTGTGTTCACAGCATTAACTCAACACCTTGGACAGACAAACAGAAGCATGGCTGGACTCTAAGGAGAATTTAGGCCACAGGACCAGAGACAGCCAGTGCTGTAGGAGCTCTGGAAATCAAGTCCATATGATAGAAATAGGCAGTTCTTCTTATATATTTTTTTTCTGAAGATGAAGGATGTCTTACAGCACAGGTCTGTAGCCAGGCTCTTTGATTCCCATGCAGGAGGCAGGGAACAGTGCAAGCAGGATGCATAACTACCAATACATCTTTGATATAGGCTTTCTTTTCAAGGTCAGGTGAGAGAACTCAAGTATGTTAGCTAGGAACTCTCAGAGTGCCTCTGAGGGCCAGCTGTCAGTATCTGTGAAAGCTGAAAGAGTTGCTACAGGGACTGTGGTGTGAGCAGCAGCTGGATTTTGACATTCCATTCTTGCAAAAGGAGGCTTCTCTCTGATGTTACCCTTCAGAACTCAGAACCTGGCACTAGGTTTTGGCCAAAAGGGGGCCAGTCAATAAATTGGAACTTCAATTGGTTGTGCTGAAGATATTCTCAAAGCAATGGATGCTGATGTGCACAGAACTATTGTGCTGTAATGTCAGGACCAACGTTCTTAATATTTCTATCTAGAAATGTATAATGAAAATATTGAGGAATAAGAATTAGGCAGATCCCTGGCAGACAGGCAGATAGAAAGATGGGCCATAAACAGATAGTGTAGACGGCAACCTCCTGACTGGAGACAAAGGTATAAAGGCCCATCCATTTTCCTACCATCAAGGCTCCCCTTCCTGTGGATCAGAGTGACAAAATCAAGGCTGGATCATGACTAGTTTACCACAAAGTTTGGGGCCCACAGCCTCTCTATTTTTGTTCAAACTAAACATAAATTAGAACAGGAAGACCCCTCAAAGATTCTTAAAACACAGCCCTCAAAGATGGTCAGATTTGGGGTTCCCAGCTACTCTCCCTGCCCTTCAGAGGGTCTTTCAATGTGTGTGTGCCTTGCTCTATGTGTGGAGTGTGTGTGTATGTATGTCTTGCTATGTATGTGTATGGTGATGTGTGTGTGCCTTGCTGTGTGTGTGTGTGTGTGTGTGTGTGTGTGTATTTGTGATGTGATGCGGTGTGTGTGTGTGTGTGTGTGTGGAGGTGGGTTTCTACTCCTAATAAAAGCCTGTAATCACTGCTTGATTTTGTCCGCTGTGTCTGAGAATTTTCTCTGCTGCTAACCTGTTGCACTTGAATTTTTTTCCTGCCATTTAAATCTTTAACTGTCAGGGAAAATTAACCTGATCAAAACCCTTAAATGCTAGTAGTATGATCTCAAGAAACCAGAGTGGCTAAAGAAGACATACTCTATCTCATCTGTAAGACTTGATTTCAGCCAAGCCTCATGTATCTTTTCTATCATTAAATAATAGGTTATTTCTGAGGATGTAAAGTCTGAGTAAGAAGAAGTTTGCCTTCAGATGATGCAAGTGTAACATGTGTCCCCCCCCTCCTCTTTATTTAACATTCTTGGTTTTAGCATGCCAAGATGCTTTGGTCAAATGCCAAGAATAAAATTCAGCATGTAGTGCTTGCTATGAAAACCTCAATGCTGAAAATGATAGAAAAAGTACTTTTCAGGTCTCTCCTTTTGATCTCAGTGATGCAAAGGCACAGAGGGCCTCCTTAGCACTTACTGGTCATAGCCATTCTCACCACTTTATATATAAATGCTTACTCTCTCCATCTCAGTTATGTGATTATGTAACCATTCCCCCTGAGTAGCATGATTTGCCATCCTTCTGTTCTTATTACTTATTATCACTTTCACAAGCATTTAAATTTCATTTTTTAAATGTGTATAAGAGTTTTGCATATCTGTGTAGTATCTGTACGAAGTACCTGTAGACGCCAGAAGTGAGTGCCTGACTCCCTGAATGTGGAGTTAGTTAGAGATGGCTGTCATGTGGGTGCTGGGAATTGGAGCTGGATCCTCTGGCCAAGCAGTCAGTGCTCCTAACCACTGAGCCATCTCTGCATCCCCCTCAACATATGTGTTTTTGAAGGACACAATACAACCAAAAGGGCAAAGATGCTGTGTATCAGCTAGCCAAGAGCAGCTTCCAGGAAATTAAGTTCTCACCAAGGACAAACACAGCATGTGTCCTTTTTCCTGATTAAATGAAATGATTGGAGCTAAAAACAGTCACCACATGATTCTAAAATACAGGCTAGGTGAGCCAAGGAAATGTCAGTTTCTACACAGTAAAGCTCAAAATTAGTCGGTGGCCATCTACCTCAAGATTTCTTGTTTTGCAAAATTAATAAACCTTAATTAATTTAGGTCCTTCTAATCTTTAGGTTTTAATTCTCACAATGTTAAGAAGTGACTCCAGGGATCCGTGCATTTCTGCAAGTGCTATACCACGGTCTACACCCGTAGTTCTCACTTAAGTCTCGTGAGTGAGGTGGTTTATTATTTGTTGCTAGTTTGACTCTCACCTAATGTAGTTTGTATACTAGAGAATTTGTAAACATCAACTATGCAGACATCATGTTTCCTGTCGGTTAATTTCCCCACAGAAAACAGAAGTCATCTCCCAATATTTCAAGTAAGAAGAATTTAGTGAGGGAGAAACTCAGACAAAAGAAGGAGAGGAAAACAACAATCACACTGAAAATCAAATGGGCAGGCAGTTAGGAGTTATCCTACCTGGTGAGAGGTGAAGCTGCAGGAAGTGAGCTGCAGGCCCTGCCTCTCTCCAGAAAGTCATAGCCAGACAGAGGAGGAAAGAAAACAGAAAAGAAGGAAGAAGAAAAACTGTAGCAGCTCTCTCCCTCTCCCAGAAGGCCTGCCAGAGTCTCCAGGATCCAAGCATAGCTGGAAGCTTTGGGTAGGAATGAGGAACATGAAATCCATGGCCTTCAATCTCTCAGGGAAAGAGCAAGGCAGAGAAAGCAGAGGTGGAGCTTGGAAAGGGAGAGGGAAAACACAAAACCACCAGCACAGGATCCTGGAAATCTGAGTTTTGTTTTGACTTTTCTTCTCAGTTACTGCTGATATAATGCAGGCAGGCTCACACTCCTATGATGTCATAGACCGTTAACATTCAGTGTGGAAATTTACGACTTAAATTTAACCATGCATTGAAAATCAGATGTACCTAAAGGGCCTTTGCGTGAAGTGTGTGTGTGTATGTGTGTGTGTGTGTGGGGGTGGGGGGGGTGGGGGTGGGTGGGCACAAATTAAGAAGCTGCAGCTTGTAAACAGCTGTCACTGGAATGGTTTAAAAGGCAACTCATATCTACACCTTAGATATCCCTGGATTTTAACCCAGCAGCAGTGAAAGCTACTGCTTAAACACAGCCAGAATGTTGTGGAGGAAGGCTGAGTCTTTATTGATAAAACAAATGGACCCGAGCCACCAAGTACAAGGCTCTGAAAACAAGAAAAAATACTGGTCAAAAAATACATTTTGCAGGCTATAAATTAATAATAAAAATCTTTATAGTGAATATGATAATTATGTTGGAAGAAAGGCTATATGTGGGTGGGAGCACTTTTTAAAGCACTTCTGATTTGTGATACATTTTACTTTCTTCTTTCCTTCCTCCTTCTTTCCTTCCTTCCTCCCAGCCAATGAGTCTGGACTTGTGTATCTGAGAGCTTAAAGCCTGCCCATAGAACATACTTCCTTCAACAAGGTCACACCCACTCCAAAAGGGCCACTCTCCCTATAGACCTATGGGGGCCATATTTACTCAAACCATAGCATTCCACTCCCCTTTTGGAAGAATTGTGGAAGTACTTTAGAACTTTGGGCCAGAGAAGCCACTGAGTGTTGAGAGCTCAGTGGGATATTCTGAAGGACCCTGGACGATAAAACTGTTGAGAACAGTGCCGGGATTGTGACATTTCAGAGGGAAGTTTAAAAATTCCATCAGGGCTGTTTGCCTTTTTGAATTAAGATTGTGTAGTTCTGGTTTGCTGGGGCCAAAGAATCAGCTGTGATTAACAAGTTACCAGAACTACTAAAGTGAAACCTTTACTTTCCTGGGATGCTTGATACTGGTCATCTGGAGATGAGAATTTAGTGGTGGTTTTTTTAAAAATAACTTTTTATTGATTCTTTGTTAAGTTCTCACCATGCACACTAATACCCCTCATTTCCACATCCCTGAATATCTGCTCTTTGCCCTTGCAACGTCCCACTGAAAAGAAAACTAAAACTAAATTTAAAGGAAGAAAAGAAAAGGAAACAAGTAGAAACAAACAAACAAACTAAGTCATCTTGTCATGGAAGCTAGTGAGTATCACTGTGTGTCCCACAGTATACCGTTTTGACCAAACATCTTTATTTGTAATGAGTCATTGGTCTGGTTTGAGGCCTCTGCCTTTTAGTACACTATCAATACTGAATCCTTGCCTGGACTCCTCTCCGATATCCTGTTGATGCTGCTCTCTGTTATGAAGCTTTGGATCTGTGGGACCAGCCCCTTCATGCACTCTAGCAGTTCAAGGATGGGACAGATGCTCGGTGGGCCAACTCAAAGCCTTGGGTCTGGACCTGGTTGGTAGCGGATGGGTCAGCCTACCACCTCTCCTGCACCCACACCACTAGGGTGAGCTATCCGACAATGCCCTGTCTAACCTACACAGTACAGGAACAGCTCTCCTGCTCTCATACTTTCTGGGCTACTTCTGCCATGCTTTCCAAACTAGGGTTGGAACCAAATCTCCAGCCTTAGGCAGGCAGTGCAGGGGGCGGGGATTGGAGGAGAGTATCTCTCCTTCAACCCCATGATTCTTCTGCAGGGCCAGAAAGGGGAGGGGCTGGCTTTCCTACTCTTACACTCTTGGGGCCAGCTATCACATGATACCCATGAAGGGTGGGGCCAGCTCTGCATAGCCCTCAAATATCAACATGGTCCCACACAGTAGCCCAGATCAGGGACATCTGCATGACCTTTGGTGGTAATAGATCCCCACTGACCTCCAGACACGGCCCTCAGCAGCAGGCATCAGGATTTCACTGTGGCCTTAGGTGTCATTGCTACCTACCACATCAGGCTGTTATTCAATAACCTTAAATCTCCAGTTACTTCTGTTTTCATTGGGCTCACAATATTCTGCTTCTCTTTCTCTTCCATCTCTCCCTCACTTATTTGCTCATCTGCTCATCTTAGTGGCATATAGGGCCTTGGGTATCTGGGGTCAACTCATGAATGCTGCCCCACCCATGCTCTCTGGCACTGGGCTAGGGTTGTTTCAAGCTTGCTCTACCTGCCTCTGTCTGTGCCACATCCTTAGTTGTAATTTTTTTTTTTTTTTTTTTTTTTTTTTTTTTTTTTGGTTTTTCGAGACAGGGTTTCCTCTGTGCAGTCCTGGCTGTCCTGGAACTCATTCTGTAGACCAGGCTGGCCTCGAACTCAGAAATCCGCCTGCCTCTGCCTCCCAAGTGCTGGGATTAAAGGCGTGCGCCACCACCGCCCGGCTGCTTAGTTGTAATTTTAAAGAGACCAACATCACTGAAGTGAAATCTTCTGGGAGGTGTTTTCTGAAAGCACAGAGAATTTGTGTTCCAGAAGCAGCCATAGTTGTACCTTGTGTTGCCAACTGGACTTGGTAATGTACCAGGCAGTACTGGTTTTGAAAGAATGAAGGGATCATGAAGAGAAGTTGAGGCTTGGAACCATAAAGACAACCTATGAGAAGCTATTGGTGAAAATGCAGCCCAGTTGCAGAACAGGACCCCAACAGTTTTGGAGATGCCAGGACCAAGGGATGGCTACCAAGAATATCAGCAGCAGTGGAATGGTTTGCCTAGAAGGCAAACTGTGTGCTGGGGAGCATAGGAAGTCACCCAAGCTTCTTGGAGGAGCCCTGAGGATTCTGAGTAGATTCCAGACATTGAACATAATGCTGTTTACACAGTTGGAGTTTGGCTTTGCTTTGGTTTGATTATGACTGTGCACTGGTTCTTCCCTCTTGAAGTAAAAGAGTATTCAATTTAATTTTGATTTTTACAGGAACCCGCAGCTGAAAGACTTTTAACTTTTAAAAGAGATTCTGGATTTTTAGAGAGATTGGATATTTTAAAGAAACAACAAAAAAAAATTAATGTCTGTGATGACTATTTTATCTCCCCTTCTGAGTAATATTCAAACAAGATTCCTTGGGCCCTCTTTGTTATTTAGTTTTGTTGGATCTATAGACTATAGCATAGGTAACCTATTTTTTATGGCTAATACCCACTTGTAAGTGAGTACATGCAAGGCATGCCCTTTGGGTCTGGGTTACCTCACTCAGGATGCTATTTTCTACTTTTATCCATCTGTCTGTGATTTTCATGATATCCTTGCTTTCAATAGTTAAGTAGTATTTCATTGTGTAAATGAACCACATTTTCTTTATCCATCCTTCGATTGAGGGAAATCTCGATTATTTCCAGTTTCTGACTATTACAAATAAAGTTGCCATGAACATAGTGAGCAAGTATCTTTGTGTTATGGGGGAAAATCTTTTGGGTATATGCCCAAGAGTGGTATAGCTGGGTCTTGAGGCAGAACTATTCCTACTTGTCTGAGAAACTGCTAGAGTTCAAGACTGATTGATTGTACAAGTTTTCACTCACATCAACAATGGAGGAGTGTTCTCCTTGCTCCACATCCTCGCCAGCACGTACCGTCTCTTGAGTTTTTGATCTTAGCCATTCTGATGGGTGTGAGGTGGAGTCTCAGAGTCATTTGGATTTACATTTCCCTGATGAGTAAGGTATTTGAACATTTCTTTAAGTTTCTTGTCCGTTAGAGATTTCTTTATTGAGATTTCTCTATTTAGCTCTGTACCCCAATTTTTTCAATAGGATTATTTGGTTTGTTGGTGTATAATTTCTGGAGGTCTTTTTATGTTTTGGATATTAGCCCTCTGTCAGATGTAGGGTTGGTGAAGATCCTTTCCCAGTCTGTAGGATTTTGTTTTGTCTTATTGACAGTGCCCTTTGTCTTACAGAACCCTTTTAGTTTCATGAGGTCCAATTTATTAATTGTTGATCTTAGTGCCAGAACCATGGGTGTTCTATTCAGGAAGTTGTCTCTTGTACCAGTTCATCCAAGAATATCCTCCACTTTTTCTTCTATTAGATTTAGTATATACAATTTTAATTTGAGGTCTTTGATCCACTTGGACTTGAGTTGTTTGCAGGGTGATAAACATGTATTTATTTGTATTATTCTACATGCAGACATACAGTGAGACCAGAACCATTTGTTAAAGGTGCTTTCTTTTTTCCATTGTATAGTTTTTGCCTTCCTTGTTAAATATCAAATGTCCATAGGTGTGTGGGTTCATTTCTAGGTCTTTCATTCAATTCCATTGACCAACCTGTCTGTTTCTATATAAATGCCATGCAGTTTTTATTACTATTGCTCTGTAGTACAGCTTAAAATCAGGAATGGTGATACCTCTAGAAGTTCTTTAATAGTACAGGATTGTTTTTTAGTTGTGCTGTTTTTTTTTTTTTTTCCATATGAAGTTGAAAATTGTTCTTTCAAGGTCTGTAAAGAATTATGTTGGAATTTTGATGATGATTGCATTAATCTGTAGATTGCTTTTGGTAAGATAACCAGTTTTACTATGTTAATCCTACCAATTCATGAGCATGAGGGATCTTTCCATCTTTGGATATTATCTTCAGTTTCTTTCTTCAGAGACTTGAAGTTATTGTCATACAGGTCTTGGTATGAGGTACACCAAGATACTTTATATTATTTGTGGCTATTGTGCATGATGTTGTTTTCTTGATTTCTTTCTCTTGGGCCATTTATCATTTGTATAAAGGAGGATTATGGATTTTTTTGAGTCTCTATTGAGACTCAAAGTCAGCTGTAATTCTGATAGGTGTGCCTTTATATGTTACTTGGCCCTTTTCCCTTGTAGCTTTTAATTTTCTTTCTGTGTTCTGCATAGTTTGTGTTTTGAATATTATGTGGTGGGAGGATTTTTTCTGATCCAATCTAGTATTCTGTAAACTTCTTGCATGTTTATAAGCATCTTGTTAGGTTAGGGAGATTTTTCTTTATGATATTTTTGAAGATATTTTTGAGGCCTTGGAGTAGTGAATCTTGCCCTTGTTCTATTTGTATTATTCTAAGGTTTGGTCTTTTCATAGAGTCCCAGATGTTCCGGATGTTTTGTGTTAGAAATGTTTAGATTTGTCATTTTCTTTGACAGATGTATCAATTTCTTCTAGTGTATCTTCTATGTCTGAGATTCTGTCTTTCATCTCTTGGATTTTGTTGGTAATGCTTGAATCTATATTTCCTGTTCTCTTTTCTAGGTTTTTTTATTTTATTTTCAGGATTGCCTC
This sequence comes from Arvicanthis niloticus, assembly GCF_011762505.2. Classification (NCBI taxonomy): domain Eukaryota; kingdom Metazoa; phylum Chordata; class Mammalia; order Rodentia; family Muridae; genus Arvicanthis; species Arvicanthis niloticus. The sequence continues at coordinate 92,062,127 of NC_047662.1, forward strand.
AGTTTGTATTTTCTTTATTGCTTTTATTTCTATTTTTAGATCTTGAATAGTTTTATTCACTTTCTTTACCTGTTTGTTTTTTTCCTTTTGTTTGTTTATATTTATTCATTTTCTCTTTAAAGTTCTCTACCTGTTTGAGTGTATTTTTCTGTATTTCTTTAAGGGATTTATTTGTCTCCTCTTTAAAGTCCTTTATCATAATGTCTTAATCATAATAATATCTTAATCATAATAATAATATCTTAATCATAAATAATAAATAAATAAATGTAATCATAAGATTACATTTAAGGCTCTTTTTTGTGCTTTAGGTGAGTTGGGATATACAGGGATTACTATAGTAGGATAGCTGGGTTCTGGTGGTGTCATAGTGTCCTGGCTTTTGTTGATTGTGTTCTTATGTGGCCTTTAGCCATCTGGTTGTCACTGATGTTGGCAGGCTTGTCAGTTTATGATGGCAGCAGGCCTCCAGGGATGTAGATAGAACTGGTGGTCTTTGATGGCTGCAAGCCTCTGAGATTGCAGGAAGAGGTGTGGACCGGAACAGGAGAGACAGGGAAGACCTCAGTGCTGCTATACATGCTGGAGAACCCAGCAGGCAGGAGACAAACCAAACATGAGTCTTTCTGTGTTGCCAGCTACTCCTAGGCTTAGGCCTGCCCTGGGGTGTGGTTGATATACTCGGTGACACGTCATTGGGAGAAAACTGACTTTCCCTTTGCCACCATGTATCAATTGCAAATAGCTTCTTAGTCCCTATCGTTGTCCTGGGACTCCATTGGAATAGAACTTGGGCAGGTCTTGTATATCCTATCAGTCTCTGTGAGTCATTCTCTTTGTTTTCTATTCCACTGCTTCCTAGACTCATTTTAAGACAGACAAACTAATGTGTTTGTAGTCACAATGAGACATTCTCATTAGATACTCTGTTAACAGCTATCTGGAAGGATTTCCTATAGGAAGGTGCCTCTGAAATGACTCAAGGAAGAAGAATGAAGACTATTTCTAGACTAGAGTGAATATGGTTGCAAGAGAGGAGAAGATTATTAGAGAGAAGTTATCAGAATAAAAATGCTTGAAGACATAGAAATGTTGTGAATGGTCCAGAGCTCATATCTTCTGGCAAAAGGTAGATAGTGCATTATTTACAGGGGAGATGAGGTTGGAAGACAGACAGAAGCTAGATAATGCTCAGCTCTGTATGACATGCAAAGATGTTTGGACTTGATCCATGCTACAGTACAGAAGGAAGAGATTTAATTGAAGGAAACATGGAAAAGTTGGATTCAGGCAGTTGTATAAAACCACACTGGGTCAAAAAGAAATGGACAATGAGCAAAGCAGTTAAAAGACAGGTATAGGGTTCAAATAATGGCTGGTAATGCCCTGAAAGTTTAGCTGTGGATGGAGGGAAAGTCAAGATACTAAAGATTTTAGAAGGTACAATACCCGAGATTTAGTGGTCCATTACATTTGTCATGTGATTAAAGAATAAAAGTATAGGCTGACTCAGAGAAATGTCCACAGTATGATAAAAAGGAATTCTTCCAGATAAGTTAAGGGGCAACAATTTCAATTATTATGATTATTTGTTTCCACCATATGTATCCCCAGGTGAATAATAGTTTCCCTTATTGAGCAAGAATGTACAAGACTGAAGATTGGTAAGCACATTATTGATTTTTAAAGAACTATAGTTAATTTTGTGCCTAACCATTCATGGAAGTTAATTTAAAAAAAAAAACAACAAACAAAAACAAACAAACAAAAAACCTCGAGACAGATTGAAACTAGCAGTTACAATAAAGACAACTGGAACTAGTTGAAGGGAATCTGCCTCCATGATGAACTTCAAGTCCATTTCTACTTCCAGAGATTCAAAACTTTTACAGTAATAGATTTTAATCCTATATGCAGCCAGCATTCTGGAATTTAATTTGGCAATTTCATTAATTCTAGAAGGAAAAAGTTCATCATCTGCAGCTAACAGTTGCTGCATATACTTTGAAGCAGATCATTGAGAGACAGTGTCTGCAACTTTGTATGATTTCAAAAAATAACTTAATGTCATACTAGGAGAACCTCCAACTATCCCAGACCAGTGACTTGTAATTACAGTTTAGAGCACTCAATTCCTGTACCTATGCTTGTCTTCTCCCATGGACATTCATTCTTTTTCTTAGGAGACTCGTCACTATTGCATTACTTATCCAAGTAAACAAACATCAAGAACCAGTGAGTGTGTCATTTGGTGTAGCAATATGGGGAAAGTGTTAGCCTAGCCTTAAATTTAGAAGTTGCAAAATAGGATGCGATGCTCTCGTTCAAAGAACATTTTGAATTTACCTATTAAATATGGTTTTGTGAATTAATATTTTAATTTATCTATGTAACAGTTGAGGTGGTAACTGAGAGTAGGAATTATTTAAACAATATATGGTATATGGTAGGTAAAGAGACCAGTGCTGGACAGGTCCATGTGGAGTTTCTCTTACACTAGTTCACTATTAAAAGTTAAAATTTCCATGAAAGCATTGGTCAATATTTGATATTACCATAGAATAAAATGCTAACAACTTGTTTTAAGGTATCACCTATTTGTGAGATTATTATAGATTTTGAAAAGATTAAAAATTATTCTGTAAAAAAAACTATTCAAAAGTTTATTCTACCTAAATTTGGAGGAAAACATTTATTTTTCTTTAGTTAACATATGATTTGACATTTTTTATTCCAATGCTAATATTTTTTGAATATTTTTCCAATTCTATTAGGAGAAACAATTAAAAATACTCTAAATGTAAATCCTAAAGTTTTTACATATTTAAGGACCTTACAGATGACAGAGTTTGGACCTGAATTACAGTATTCAGGATGGAAGTTTTAACTATTAATGTAAATGGTTACAAATTATGTTTCTCAGATTTTCTCAGATTGTTCTATTTGACTAAAATTCTGAGTCTTTCATCAAACCCAAATGATCAACATTCATGTATATGTATAATTTTTTCAGTGCTATCTCATTCAATCCCTTGTCCTACAAGAAATCTTTGTGGGGATTCAACTTCTCTATAAAATATAAATATAGTTCACTCTAAAGGGCATCCAGAGTAAAACCTTGAGTCTACAAAAATGCTGTGAGATGCTAAAAGAAAGAGAAAATCATCGTGAATATAGCATTAATGGAAAAGAATACAATAAAATGAGAAAAGCATGGGAGGGTATTGGTATAACTGAGATACAGTTGATTAAGAAGAAAGATTACATAACAAGTTGCAACAGGCTCCAGATTACAGAACATACAAAAACAAAATGTTATACAACTACTTTTAGTTAAAATTTTCTATCATATAGTAATTAATAAACAATTATTTTGGCTTATATTAATGGTTGTAAACACTCATGAATTTACCCCGAATTATAGACTATAGTTACTGTTATTGGTTCCCCGAGATAACTTTATGATAAAATTATAAGCTCTTATTGCTGAAGACATTCTGGAATAATAGGATGTGGAAAAGTCAAGTTAGTGGCATCCTGGAAAGTTGATCTCTACTGGTTAATTTTTAAGGTGTTGTTGGAATGTTCTACTTGTGATACTGGGACAGAAAATTATTCAATAATCTTACCTAGCTGTAAACTCTGTCAGCTACAATAATGGTTAGTCTGACAGTATATGCTCAATAGTGCAATAGCGACACAAAATAACATGGGCATAGCCAACCATTTTAAGATTAAAGTTAAAGTCTGCTACATAGATGGAAACTATGCCTGCCATTATTAACTGGGCCAAGAAACCAAACCAAACCAAACCAACAAAACAAACAAAAAACCTGACTAAATAGGTTCAGTATTTTAAGAGAGAACTTAATACTGTTATTCTGCAAATAGTATTAAGCTGTCCCATAAGTTCTTATATCCATAGATTAGTGCTCTTTTTGAAGGCCAGCTTTGATAGGTCAGAATAAACTGAAACAGGGTGTAGAGTTGGTGATTGATCACTCAACAGACTTTTATTTGAGGGAACAAAACTTGATTCTCTGGGGCTGATAAAGTACTCCTGTTGCTAGAGAGAAACTCTTAGGGGTTGACAAGTGACATTTGGGGGCTGGTGAGAAATTCTTTGGGGCTGGCAAAAAAAAAAAAAGGGAAAAGAATCACACACACACACACACACACACACACACACACACACTGGGTGGATGAAGCAAACTTTAATAAGTTCCAACAACTTTATTTTTTTTCCCCATGCCTTATATATCTCAGCAAAATCTTTCAAGCAGTATAGAAATTACAATGTGATTACATTCTATTTTTGTTTTAGTAAATGATTTAAAAAACACTATGTTCCCCAATACCTTTATATGAAAAACATTATGTGCATTAAAGGCGAAGGAAAAACAAATCATTTCTAAAAACCCACATATATTTGTAACTAAGCAACTTGTTGTAGATGAACAAGCGTAAGCAAGCAGGGTAATCTTCTTAGCCAGTGTCTCTTTACTGGCAGGCTTCCATCTGTGGTTACAAAGAAAAGATCACTTATTTTAAAAAGTAAACATAAAAATCTTAAAAAAAAATCACAAATCTAAATTTTTATATAAAATCAATCAGCCATTTTTACTTTAAATACTCAGAGTGCACATAACAATTTTTTATCAAATTGTGTCAGGAAGCTGAGAGCAAAAATAGATACTGGAAATTGATCATCACCTTGATCACCAACCCGGCTTTAGCAAGAGAGTCAAGTCAGCCAATGCTAGTCGGGCTGCCATTGTTCTCATTCCCTGACCTTAAAAAACCTTCTAGCTCAACTACTATGAGTGTGCCTTTCTGAAGTTCAAATTATTCTCTAAGATTTTCTATATCAGAGCTACTGAGAAAAGCATCTCAGTCTTACTTTACTGATAAACCACATTTCCAGATTCTTTCTAAGGGTGGTGGTCATTGCTAACAATCTACATCACTACGTTCTTACCAAGGGTGGTGATTGAACTCATTAATCTGCTCCAGCAGCAGTACTTGAAGATTAAACACTATTATTGTGAGTGCCAATGATACTTCCCAGTGAGGGGCTGGAAGCACCCTTAGTGTTTTCACACATATATTAGGAAGGATGGGAAGACCAAGAGACAAACCAAACAATGCTCCATAACAGCATGACATCCTGAGGAGGTTTGGGGTTTGTTTGTTTGTTTGTTTTTAACTTATAAAGTTAGGATAGAAAAGTGGTGAGAATAGGGGAAGAATTGTAGGGAAGGGAATAGGGTGTGGATTGGATCAAAATACATATGCATGTATAAAAGTATCAATAAAAAAGTAGTCAGGAAGGGATGGGTGAGAATTATTTTTACACATAATGTTATTTTACCCTTAATTATTTTTGTTTTGTTTTGTAACTTTCATGGATAGAAAGTAAAAAAAGAGAGTATCTCAGTATTACTAGAAAATTATTTTCTAAAGATATTTATTTATTTATTTATTTATTTATTTATTTATTTGTGTGTGTTTGTGTATTGAAATGTGTGCATATGTTCACACTTTGAATGTCTGCATACCCACAAAAGCAAGAAGAGAGTATCAGACACCCTGGACTGTAGTTGCAGGTGATTATGGGCTGCCTGACATGAGAACTGAATTTGAGTCATCTGGAAGCAGAGAGTGCTTTAAACCACGGGGATACCTTTCCAGCGCCCTGCTTGAAACATGTTTTAAAGGACAACTCCAAAGAACAGCTCAGTCACTTTATCACTGAAGCATGTGTTCAGTAGATATTCACTCATCTCTGAACCTTTACAAATTCTTGTATTTGATACTTGTTGGGGTACTCTGTAGGCTTAGACTTCTCTAAACCTACTTTATTTAGAGCTCTTGAATGCTTCAACTTCTCTTTTAACCTACCATCTAGAGGTTGAGGAGAAAGAGGGTTGATAGGATAAGGGTCTGTGGACCTGTTTAGATGTAATTCTTTGGCACGATTCCACCCTTCATTGTCAGGACTGCTAAGCAGCCCAGTGCAATAGCAAAAACCAAACAAGAATCAGGAGCAACCACAAAGCTTACCATATCAGTTAACAGACGTGACAAGAATCAGCTGGGATACCGTGAGAAGTTCTTTGGTTCATTTCTCTCTACAAAGTGAAGACCAGTTAAGACCAACAAAGACCAGTGAAGACCAGCAAAGAAGTGAGACCAGCAAAGTGTTGTATAGTCAGCAAAGATCAGTGAAGACCAGCGAAAATCACTATTTGTGGAGCTCCATTTACTCTTTTTCCAAACATCATAAGCCTTCTCAATCATCCACTCCAGCAAAACATCCTCTCATGTGTCTGCTTCAGCAGAACATCAGCGTCCAGTAAAACATCACATGACACAACTGAGATTCCAAAGAAACCAGAAATTTCCACTTCAGCACTCTCAACCTTTGGGATGAAGAAAGATATCTTATAAAATTCAGAGATGAAATAATTGTCTTCATTGAATGTACTCTGATGATCATTGGTGACAAATTTTCTGTTCCTAAATATGTTAGCATCTTAATATATTATTGCTACAATAAGAAATATCAATATATTATTGATATTATCAATAATAAGTGATAACATGCTGAACATCTATTAGATATGAGATATTCAGTCATAACATTTACATACTAGTTACTAAAACTTCATTATGAGCTATTAGTGTATTTCATTGATAAAGATATACATCTTTCTCTATAACTTAATTCATTAGCATTTTGATAGGTTACAAAATAAATAGCACCAAGTGATTTTAATAAAAAACATGTTTCTTTTCTGTTTGGTTTCAGACCCTGGGTAAAGGGACTGAGATGCATATTGTACATAACAAAACAGACATGGCCTCCAGGTTCTTCCAGCATCCCTCAGCCCCCAATCTTGAAATTTCCAGCCTAGGAGCTGGACTGCCGTTTCCCCAAAGGCTCCTCCCAATCTCTCTCTCTCTCTCTCTCCTCTTTTCTTCTCCTTCTCTTCTCTCTGTGCAAGAGCCTTTTCTCTCTTTATTTGCGCCCACTCCCTCTCTCCATGGCAACTTCCCTAATCTCCTTCCTTGGTGCCAGGGAACTCACCTGATTTCCCACTCTCCTGTTCAAGATCTGCTTCCCAAAAAATCTGCCTTTAAAATATTCTAATCTGGTTTGAATTGACTCATTTCACCAGCAGAGAAATAGCCTATCATTTTCATGTTACTTAAGAGGTGTGCCATATAAAACACTAACGTACTGTATTATATAAAGCACATAATTAAGTGCTTCACGGGTGAATAGTCAGTGAGGTTAGCAGTGTGCACAGGGTCATATTCAAGGGAATTGAGAGATTCCTGTTGCCCCTACATTGGAAAATATTGTTCTCTGTCATCTATCTCATTGTACATTAGCTATCTATTCCTTTTTAGAATAACACGAACTTTCTACATTTTGTTCAATAGGCATTTTTTTCTAATTTCTCATCCTGTTAGTCTAATTGTTAGTTTTCCTGTTAGTTTTTCTAATTTTTTCTAATTTCTCATCCTGTTAGTCATGTCAATAAGCAGAGCCAAAAGGTATAGCTAATAGCAATGCATTGAATACCTGTATATGTGGCTTTGTAAGAAAATATCCTAAATAGCTGTCTCATCAGAAAATGAAACACTTTTCCAACTTAGATTCCTTGTTTACCTCATTTAGCTGGAAACACATTTTTCTCCATTTCTTTGATGTACCTGTGACTTTTAAAAGCTAAATAAGACTATTGATTGGCAGCTTTCTGGCACAGAAATTTTACATCAAAGACTCAAACCATCTCTTTGGAATGCAGGCATCAGAGAAGAGAGCTCCCTCTTCTCCAGGTCTCTGAGAGGGCACCAGCCTACCACTGTCAAGTGGCTTGCTCTTACTTTCAGAACTACATGTGTAATAAATTTAACAGGAAGCTACTCTTCTTCTGGACGAAGCCAATTAGCTAACAGATGGTCAGCAAATTACCAAGCAAAGCTAAGGTGAACTAGGATGAGCTACACATGACAGATTGCACTGTCAAGTCAGCATATCTGAGGAGTATGGCTTATCTTGAGAATTTATAATAATTGGCTTATTGCTTGTTTACATAAAAGAGGTTTTGGTTTTTTGTTTGTTTTATTTTGTTTTGCTTTTTTTTTTTTTTTAAAAAGGGGGGGGTGTAAACTCTTAGTAGACTGAATGTAATGTGAATCACAAAAGCCTGACTAATTATAAACTTGTTTCCTTCCCGCTTTCATCTTGTGAAGTCTGGTTTGGGAAAAGGCCGTATTTCAATTATATTTCCCTGACATCTGCAAAGACAAGAAGTTAGCTAAGAAAGAGTTAAATAATTGCTGGAAGTGGTTTAGTGATGAAGGTTCATGTCATCACAATGGTCCCATCAATCTGTGTTTATATATACATGATTTTACGCTTGCATAAGTGTGCCTACTATTATTCCCAGGCCCTGAATGTGCATATTTAAAACCCAAACAGCTGCTGCTTTGTTGAAGAGATGGTGGCAAGTTGATCTACTGAGTATAAAACTAGCTCTGATGTGTTCTGAATCAATATTCTGTGAACAACAACTGCCATGTTACTGCCAAGACTGTAAATTTGAAAGTTTTTGAGACTTCTACATTCAATTTTCTAAAAAGCATAGTTTCAATGTAATGTGAAACCTACAGATTAGAATTTCTTCAGGAAATTTGATGCAAGGGATGAGAGCCAGGCCAACAACAGGAGCCCGGATGTCAAAGGAGGGACTTATTTCCAATTCTTGGCTCACAGATGAATCTAGTATATGTGCTTCCTGGGTTTTGATTTCCCTTTTCTTTAACTGTAGATGGCTATGGACAAAGGGGAGGAAGACTGAGAATTCCTTTCATTCTTCAGTTCTGGCCATGTCAGTAAATGAACCATGTTCCTTTACCAAGTCCTGTCTGTATTTTTGTAAAGTGTTGATTGATGAACCTTCAGTTCTGACAAAATTATGATAAGTTTCTGAGAGTAGAACTTTGCCTTCTACCAGCTAATATTCCATCATGGTTCTTTTCTGTATCATTTGTTCTATCACCAGGAGACAAAGGTTTCTTTTTATTTTTAATTCTTTTTATTGGTTGTTTTATTTATTTACATTTCAAATGTTATCCTCCTTCCCATTTTCCCCTCCACAACCCCCAGCCCCTCTCCCTCCCCTGCCTCTATGAGTGTTCTCCCCCACCCACCCACTCCTGCCTTACCACCCTAGCATTCCCCTATGCTGGAACATCAAGCCTTCACAGTACCAAGGGCCTCTTCTCTCACTGATGCCAGATAAGGCCATCCTCTGTTACATATGCCACTGGAGCCATGGATCCCTCCATGTATATTCTTTGGTTGGTGGTTTAGTCTCTGGGAGCTCTGTGTGTGGGGGTTGATGGATATTGTTGTTCTTCCTCTGGGGTTGCAAACGCCTTCAGCTCCTTCAGTTCTTTCCCTAACTCTTCCATTGTGAGACAAAGGTTTCTTAATGTTTTACTGTTTTGAGTAAATGACTCCGTATGCAACTAAACTTGTTCAAGGTGAACGTAACTAGAATTTTATGGTGAAACCCTCAGCTCTCAAAGCCCTAACGGCTAAGTTCTGCCATCGGCTCCAATATATCAGGTAAAAGATGAACCATGATGAAAAACATGGAGGTAATATAATTCATGTGACTACATTGGGAAGAATATAGGCATTTAGTGGCCCCAGGTCTGCCTCTAGGGCTCCAATATGAAGTGTCTGTTGCGCCAGAATGGAACTGGATGAGGACGTAATTAAGCTACCATGGATAAGGTATGGCATATGGAGTGTTGTTTCAGATCCTTCTTCTGGCTCTGCAAAGAAGAACTTTATTTACATTATCACTGAAGGTGACAAACAGGATTGCAGAAAATGGTCACTTCTGCTCAGGTACAATTGCTCTCACCTGGAGGATGGTATAGCCTTCAAAGTTTTGCTCTTCCTGGAATCCAGTATGACTGCAGGATAACACTCACCTATCCTTGGGCCTTCAGTCTTGAAGGCCCTGGTTCAGAGTTAATGCTTTTGAGTAAAAACCACTTCCAAGTGCCTGTTATAACTGTTTATTGGGAAAGACCCTTGTAACAGAAACCATACACAGAAATGAATTCTGAGTTGCATGATTTTTTTTTCCCAGTTGGGGTCAAAAGATTTTTGTACTACAGAAAACATTCTCTGGACTATTTTATTTTTGGAAAATTTTAAATTTATTTTTATTTTTTAATTTTGTGTTCATGGTTGTTCTGCTTGCATATATATCTGAGTATATTTGGATACATGCCCTCAAGGGCCAGAGAGAACATTGGGTTACTGAGTCATTCAAATTCCCTCTGTAATTTATTTTAGACAACAAAAGGTGATCACATATTTAACTCCAGGGTGTTCTCAGTATTGAGAAGACCATTTTTAAACTTCTCACTAGAATGGGCAAACTCTTTCTCTGTCACTGTTGGTACAACTGCCCCATCCCCTCTTCATTTTGGTGACTTAAGTCATTCATGAACATGCTATCTAAGTCCTCAAGATATCCAGAGCTTTGGCAACCCTGCTAGTATGAGTTTGAGTGAAACCCATTCAGCATAGTTCTTATTCAGGATGTGGAATCCTAAATTACTTTGTGAGTAGGAGGAGGAAAGGAGTCTGTGAACAGAAAAGGCGCACGTGCGCGCGCGCGCACACACACACACACACACACACACACACACACACACATTAGATAGTAGACAAAATTTCTACTTAGATCATTAATCCTCCTAATATCTGAATGAGAAGACTATACAGCACTCCATCGCATTCTCCTAGTAATTTAGATTCAAACTTGGACTGCTGGGACCAGTCCAGGTGGTTTGTCTTTCTTGTTTGGTTTTTCTTAAGGCAGCGAAGGGAAAGAGTGTCAGTGGGGTAAGACTTGCTCTTATGAGATATTTAGGGTTGCTTTATAATAATAAAACATTTACCTCTCTTGAGTCTAAGTCACTATGCTTCAGTAGCTGGTTTACCTTCTCTGAGTTCCTCTGAGGGGAGAAACTGTTTAGCACCTCATCGTGAAACAGCAGGGATTAAGTGAAAAGATTTATTGATGGTGCTCTTTTATTTGTTTATTAATTCTTGGTGAATCAGCCAGAAGCCTCTCTGGTTAAGCAGTTTAACTCTTTATGAAACAGAGAGAAAGGAAAGGAAAAGAATTAAGATGCTGTATATAGTCAAATGTGCACAGACATATACATTCAAACATTTATACACTCACACTCTAGCCGGGCCTGACCATTTGTCATAATCAACTCCACAAGTATTTATGCATGCTTACACATATACACATATACCTACACATTAACATATAGACAGACATATACATTTGGAAGGATGGATGGATGGATGAATGGATGGATGGATGGGGCAAAGCTCCCCAAGCCAAACCATTCAACCAACAACTTCATTTCTTTTCTCTGGTCTTTTATACCTTCTTAGACAAAAAGTTCTTTAGAAAATTACCTCAGAAATAAAATGTTACATAAAATAGGAGTTACAGAAAGATGTTGAAATTAAGTTCAAAGCAGTGTTTCATTATAATATACTCATTAAAATTTCAAAGTGACAGTTTTTGCATGACCTTGCCTTATCATAGTGCACACCTGTGACTTTATCCTTGGACCTAATTTTTTTTCTGTGAACACAAAATTGTCCCAACTGTACTTATATTTTAGTGTAATTATGAAAGTTCATTGTTTTTCTTATTATGCAGCCTTTACTTACTATTCTGAGGACTGGGCACATTCTATTCTTGATTCTAAATTAATTACATTTCTATAGCAACTAAGACCATCTCTAAAAACTTTCTTCCTAAAATTATGTGAATCAGTCATTAATTATATAGCATCATTCCCTATTTCTCTATATAGCATCACTACAAGATAGTACATCTTCATAGGTCTCCAGAAATGTACTCAGAATTGTGGGTCAATACCTAGTGATTGTTATATATTTAATCATAACAGGAAAAGCATACTAATAGCAGGACTATTTTCTAAAATGAATTTCTTCTGGGCCTTGCCTACCAGAGAAAATCCGTTGTAGATTATAATCTAAGGTGGACTCATCTCAGGAAGATCACCTGCTAGTTTTTAGCTTCTACTTGTTGGCTTCTGATGTTGGACTAATCATTTTGTATCCCCCTTTATCTTCCAATTTCCATGCTATTCTGTAGTGAACATATCAGTTTAATGCATATTGTGATTTTAATGCTCACTGTCACTGCCCTGTCCTAAACTTGAATTAATTCTTGACTGGATCACTGGCTTCCTCCTTCCACCAGTATTCTCCAAGAAATTCTATCTTCCAAACACTATCTAAAGCTGACACTCAAATTAAAACTATGGTTCAGATTTTATTATTTTCTAACATTCTCTCATCTCCTTTTATTCCAGCTGTCATGACCATAAGCTATGACTTCAGGAACAAACACACTTCACTTAGCATACACTTCCCCTCCAACATTCTCCCACATGCTTCCCTGAGTACTCATTTTATCTCACTCAGAGATAGAGTTGCTCCGTTGTGACCTGTGTGGGGACCTTAACAGATCGCCTTATTTGAACATTATTCCTGTTTTATCTCTGTTCCCTTTCTTGATGCAAATTTTAAATAGTAATATCATTTATATACTTTCCTAATCTCTCTCTGTCCTCCCCCACCTATGTATACTTGTTGTCCTTGAACAGAAAGCAAACTCCATGAAGAAAGGAATTTCTTTTGAGCTCATTGTGGAGGTGAATGAATTTATTGGAGAATAACTAAGCTGGTGCAAGCAACTGAGAAGAATGTAAAGAGGATGAATTCCATACAGGTGCTACAGAAACAGAGAAATGAAAAAGATGCTATGCTGTGATTATAGTTCTGTGTTTTGTAGGCAGTTCTAAAGTATGCTATGTGTGGGTGTGTGCATATGCACAGACATTTCAATCCAGTTACTTCTACCTGAAGCTGAAAACACACCAGTGAAGTGCAGTCATTATAACTGTAGTTTTTATATGACAGTAGAGGACAATATTTACAATAATTTTTCATTCAAAGGAGCCCTGTGCATTTTAATAACAAACCTATGTAGAAGCCAATAGCCATCATAGTGGGCATCTCTGGACAGTGTGGCCCTATATAATACAAATCTTCTTTCTGTTGTGTTTGACTTTCTTGACTTCTTTTTGTCTCACCATAATACTTATACTTTTCTTGCTGTTAGGATCTTATTGCTTTCTGTTCGGAAACAGTTGATGACTGGGGTACAGTGGCTTTCCCTTTCAACACTGGCTTTGCTCCTTACCCATGGTCTCTTTTTCCTGGGAACAACTATCTCTTATTACCTTTACTTCTGTAGGAAATAATTTGAATTTGGAATCATTCTAAATTGCTATAGGCCTTTCTTTGGTGTTTTAGCCATTATTCTGTCAGACACTTCCAAGTTTGTTTTGAAAAATCTACTGATTTAGTCTGGAAATGTCAATCATGAAAAGCAATAACAGTTTATTCTGAGGGTACAAGGTTGATTAGTTTTCTTTTGATGTTACGTTTTAGTTTTTGTAGTCTTCATTATGTATTTATTCATAATGAAATGGCCCATGTGCCGATGTGGACCTAAAACCATCTGGAATCAAATAATAGTTGAAAGTAGAAGTTAGAAATAAGTGGAAGCACAGGTCAAAATCTATGAGGTGAAAGTTATTAAACAGCCATTTTACTATTTCCCATTGCCAGACTGTAAATTACAAAATTCTAAAGGAATGATCTAGTACATTGGAGACACAATGGCAAGAGAAAAGAAACAAGCACTGTTCAAGGCGCCTTTGAAGAGGATGGAGAATGAACAAGAAATATTTCCATTTCCTTTCAAGGCAAAAGGACTATTAACTTGACAAATGGCTGTAGCACGGTTGTGCCGTTGATCACATACATTTATAGTGTCTGAAAGATGTGGGGTGACAAATGAGAAATAGGCAAGTTTGGAATTCTGGTTAGCAAAACAGACAAGAAACTAAATGAAAAATTGTCTTGAAAGTTTCCAGAATAATGAGGAATAAAGAACTCCTGGCTTTTTGACATCCCCAGAGCTTCACAGCCTTTGAATGTTAAAATCAAGAGTTAAAGTTAAGAGCACTGCCAACACCCAGAGTTATCATATTTAATGAATCATTTCTAATTCCAAGAGCTTAAGCCCATTAGAAAGGTTATGCCGAATGCTTCTGATTAATATATTCCCAAACTTAAAATATATTTCCTTAGGCTATAGTTAGGAGAGATAAGATAAGAGAAAATGGATTAGAGGATCATTGAAATGGGGAAATTAATAGTGGTAGAATTGACAAGTTCTAAGACAGAAACAACTACAGACACACAGGCAATTAGAACTTGCACTGCAGAAAACCATACCACATTATTAGCATGAAAATGCAATCCAGGGGCAGAGTGGAAGGGCTTAATGTTGACTTATAATCATTAGTAGCTTGGAAAGGGCCCAGGAGCCTCTCATCAAGGATTGCAGTCTTGATTATGTCTGGACATCTTGCCCAGTATCAAGTAACTTTGGTTGTGTAGACACTCAGTCACCATTGTATATCACCCAATAATACTCATGAGCTCAGGAAGTGATAGAGGACTTCCCTCCTTTGCAAGTATGATGGAGGTTCTCACTCTATATGGGATGACTGAGTAAATATGCCAGCTAAATGTTGTAGTTGTTGTTCCTCAATCCAATGCAGGGTGCTCCGTAATGGTGTGAAGGTTTACATTATTATTTATTTCAATAGAACTTAATATTATTTTATTCAGTATATTTTATTTGTTACTTGAGGGAATTATCTAGGAATAACTCCATAAGGTATAACAATAGAGAACTAGCATACAGCAGTTAACTCCTTGTCAAGGCTGATACTTAACAAGTAGTCTTCCTCCTCGGTGTGTTAATCCACATCACACTTGTTTCTACTTGATTGATGGCACATTATGAATCTAATTGGCAAAGATTTATTTTCATGATATTGGTTTGTATTGTATCTGGGGAAAACATTTTAAACTGCAGTTGGTCATAGTATATTTCTTAGTAAATGTCTTAGTCTCTTTAAGAGTACAATAATGATCGGACTGCCATACCAGCAACTCTGTTTTCTTTTCATAACTGCATCAAATGATCTGTGCAGCTTTATGGCTGAACACTTTATTCTTCACTGGTGAAAATGTTTCTTCTTAAATTTGTTGACCTTTTGACCCATGTAGCTAAAATTTATTGCATTCCTATCCTCAAAGAACTTGAAAACTAGTGGCATACATATCAATTAGTTGGACTTACCATTATGCACCTGACTGCTTACATAAACTGGTGTAAACATTTCAAATGTAATAAACTATGTGGTTTTCAAGACTATACAAATAGATAAGAGACAACTTGTATGATAGAAGAGTAGGTTGTAGCCACTGAAGTATTTATGGGGAATAGATGCAAAAACACAGATAGGAATTTAGTAGGCCAGGATGGATCAGACAGAAAGAGGCAAAGAGAACATGATTTGAGCATGCTTTGTTGTTGTTGCTGTTTGGTTTGGTGGGTGGTTTTTTTTTTCTCTATTGTTATTTGTCAGTAGTAAAAAAAAAAAAAGTGGGGGTGATATTGTGTACTGTTAATTTTCATTATTTCATTATATTTATTAGCATTTATATTTCAAATGCTTTATAGTATAATGAGAATATGGTGCTGAGGAAACTTATTTCCTTGGATGGTTGGTTTCATTGTTGTTCATTCATTTAGTTTGTTGTCTTTAGGGAAGAAATTACCATCAAAGCACTATTTAAAAGGGGGAAGTAAAAGTGGGTGGAAATGAAGCCTTATAGGATCTTGTAAGTAGAGTGAATACCAGTACCAGGTAACAAAACGGGTTTGTTAGGAGCAATGGCTGTGCATGTAAATAAGGAGCATGGAAAACTGGGTTAGCTTTAGAAACACGACAGGAAGTGAGTGAACACAAGTGTGCTGCTGTTCAGTCTAAGGAAGTTTTAATTAAGCTTTCAGATGGCACCAAAATGCACAGGAAGATGTGTGCTCTGCTCCCAGGAAAAGGTCTCTGTTAGCACAGTCCGGGATAATCCACTTGTGGCCTGGGAAGTGCATGTGTGTAGGTTTCCTTCATGCTGCTTGTGCCTTTCCAAAGACCTAAAAGCAACAGAGCTAGATGCCCATATACCAAAGCCCTCAAACTCTGAAGAAATATAATACTTCTTTTAAGTTGTTTAGCTAAGGTTTTTGTCACTGTGTCAGGAATTCTAACATAGCACAAAAGGCAGAAAGATAACATGTATTACTAACATGCAACATGTATCAGGAAACTATTTTAGGGCAAGAATTACATCTGCTTTGATTCTCTGCAGTTGCATACATAGTATTAAAAGTGTTCTTATCCACAAGAAAAATATATCTTTTTATTATATTTAAACGTGTTTATTTGTGCAAGGTAACACTCCCCACACACAACAGACATAGAATTAGGACTTACTTTTTTTTTTTTTAAAAAAATTTCATTTACTTTTGAGATTATAATATAGTTATATCATTCTCACTTTTCCTTTTCTCCCTTTAACCCTCCCATATATGGAACTATATATGCTCTTTTGAATTCATGACTTATTTTTAATGAATTGTTATTACACACACACACACACACACACACACACACACACACACACACACACATTCCTAAACACATAAATGGACCCTGCTCTATCTGTACAATGGGATTTGTATGTATGTTTTCAGGACTGACTCTTCAGTATTAGGCTCAAATCATGGGCTCTTCCCTGGGAGAGACTATTTCTCCATCTCTTGGCATCCCTTAGTTGTCTGCAGTACTGTGTGCAGAGTTGAGGCCTCGTGGACCTTAACCTGTTCACTTTGCCATGTCTCTTGCTGCTGTTGTTCAACTTATGCTTGGGCAGTCATGATGATGGGAGTTTATAGTTATAGCTTCTGACATTAACGTGAGAAGCAATCTCACAGAAAAATATAGAATGCTTTATGAATTTTCAGGGCATCATCGTGAAAGAGACATACTACTCTCTGTATTGTTCTAATATTAGTACATGCACTGCTGACAGGAGGACCAAATATCCCTATAATAAAAAAATTATCTGTTCAATGCCAGGATTCTCCACTAATACCTAACATCTGACTTGGATATTTTCTGTAGTAGTTAGTGGATGCTAAATCACTATCAATGCATATCTGTGGTATAGATACCAGTTTTGTGATAAATACCTTGTATTTAAAATAGTAGTAATAATAGAGCTGGGCAGATGACATAGCAGTTAAGAGCCTTAGCTGTTCTTCCAGAGGACCTGGGTTCAGTTCTCAGAACCCACATGGTGTCTTTTAGCTATTCCTAACTCCAGTCCCAAGAAATTTGATATCTTGGTGGCTCCGTGGGCACCAAGCACACACACATGGCATAGACATTCATTTAAGCAAAACGCTCATACATATAATATAAAACAAATATCTAAAAACGTTAGTAATGAGCTTGGATGATGGTTCAGTGGTTAAAGCCCACCCATGCAAGCATGAGGATTGGAGATCGGGTTCCTCAGAACCCACATGAATGCTCACTGTGTGTCTTTTATTCCAACACTCAGAAGGCAGAAACAAATGACCCCCAGAATAAGCTTGCTAGCCAAACTAGCTGTGCCAGCAAGCTCTGGGATCAATTGAAAGACCTTACTTACATCACTGCATGATGTCAATCTCAGGCCTTCACACGTGTACACATATATACGAACATTTACACAGATGTACACACACATGCCTGTGATCACAGACACACACATACCCACCATACACATATACACCGAAGAAAAAGAAAACATTATTTTATGAATCAATAGTGACACCGTGATACAACCTTCCAAAGAAATATTTATTTCTAAAAAATGAGGAAACCAATCTGTAGTTAGACATTTATGCAATAAGCTTACTGTAGTGACAAGACTTTCTAAACAACAGTATACCCAAGCAAAATAAGCTAGAATCTATTATAAATTCATTATTACCATTGTCATTGTCATATATTATATATATTAATAATAATGTAGAATAATAATTATTATCATGTAATTTGCCAAAAGTGGAGAATAATTACGACAATATGTTTAATGACTTTAAATGAAAGGGTCAATTGCAGATGAGATGAAAATTACAGTCGTAAACTAAGATAGCTCTGTGTCAATAAATCATTTGATAGTAATTCTTCCTCATATGTATGAGTGGATCCAGGCATGGCACAGTGCCAGACAACAGAGCTCATTTGAAAAGGATTTGGGGAGAATGGCTTAATTGCAGGAACAGTTGCTCCTATGCCCCAGATCATAATGACGTCAAGCTGCTGACTCGCTGCCAAATGGCATGCTTAATAGGATGACTGTCCTCTCCCTCATGGCTTCATGTACCAGTCATGTAGAAGTGGACAGAGAACCCTGTGACTCAGCAAAAGAGAAAACCAAGTCACTGCAAGGTGGCAAGTCACTTTCATGCTGTCCTGTCACTATTGTGCATAAATTGTCTGAGAGAAACAAGATTATTTAAGTCACTTCACTGAAGCTGGGGACTCAAGTCTCTCATAAACTCCAAATTAAGTGGACTTGTGACTTTCAGATGTTCTCTGCACAGTCATTTGCTAAACTCTCTACTAGGTACTTCCCATGTGCTATGCCATTTAATTCTCACAATAATTTTTCTCATTTGTTCAATGGGTAACCAAAAGATAATTATCATTTCACATTATAGACTTAAAATGATGGTAAGAAACACCAGATGAGATAGGCTGTTTGAAAGGCAACTGTGTGCCACATGGTTCTGAATTCAAATTTTTTGGTGCCAGAGTGCTCTCTGCTAGTTCACTTTGTCTCTTTTTGTTTCTATCAGTATCGAGCATGTGGAGGACTGCTTAGCTCTCTTTCAAGGAAGAGTCTGCTGCCAGTATGGAATGCGAACCTCCAAGAGAAGCACTAACCTAACATAATACTTGAGCCAAGGAGACTCTTTTGGAATGTTACTGGTCAATGGCTGAACAAAGATGAAAGAAAGGGTTCAAAAGTTATTTTTTTTTTAATTTTTGTCTCATTTAGGGGTCAATGTCCTCCTTGAACCACCATGAGCACTGAAGACACATGATGCACTTACACACATACATATGTACATACATACATACACACATACACACACACATACACACACACATACATACACATACATACATACATACATACATACATACATACATACATACAGGCACTCATTCACACAAAATAAAACCAAATGAGAATAATACCTGACTTGAGAAAGTAGAAGGTAGTGAGTAAACTTAAGTACTAATTAATAGAAGTAGTAAGAAAAAAAAGTTACCAAAAGAATAGGCACTAAACTAGGCTAATCCACTCTGTGGTCTGGGGGCTGCACGCAGCCTAGTATGGTGAAGAACCAGGCCCATACTTTGGAGATGATGTCACATTATAATGCCAAAAGTTGAGTTGTTCTGCTAATGAATTGAAGAAATCATACCCCAAAGATCCTGAAATATGATTGAAATAGTAATGTGCAACCACAAACTTTATTTCAAATAAAACAAGCACAAAGAAAACAACACAGTGTTACAGTTTAACTGCTGGATGGTGAAGGCTGATAATCTCAGCAAATGAAAACGACCTTCCCTATGGGGACATGGCATGGCTAGTGACCCTCCTTCTGTTCATGAGCAGTGGGAGCTGATAGCTGGTTCAATGGCAAATTTTCAAACACTAAAAATAAAAATAAAACAGAGAAAAGCAAAAAGAACAATAAATAATTTGTTTCTGGAAATGCTTTTAACAATAAGGCAAAATAAGGTGGAATTCTTCAACTAAATACAAGCACATAATGACACAAGCAAACACACACACACAAACACACACATACACATGCACACACACACATACGCACACAAGGTCACATAAGGGCACACATGTATTAAGACATACACACTATGACAAAGAGCATTTTCAGGGTGAAGAAAATCAAAATCAGATAGTAACTTGGGCCTATAAGAGAAACATGCAGAAATTTCTACCTCAAACTCACAAAATTAGTTTTTTAAAAAGAAAAAGGAAGAAAGGAATGAAGAAAGGAAGGCAAATTGTGACTAGATTCACAACCCAAAATAGTTTCATTACAATCGCACAGTGATTCTTATTTAGGATAAAAGTGACAACATATATGTATGATGTTTCATTAAAATGAAAAATTATTATGAAAAAGAACTAATGAAGACAATTTAATGGAGCAATTGAAGCATATAATGTTAATGGATTTTAAAACTCATTGTTAGAATTGTTAATTTTCATTTAATTGCACAACAGATTTAATGAAGTTCCATTTGAAATATCAAGATACCCAAAGAATATCGTAGAAATTTAAAACATTCTTATGAATTTTATTTGAAAGTAAAAATAGCCTAAAGTAGCACAATGGGTGTGAAAAGAGAAGGAAAGTTGTAAGACTGAAGCAAAGTACCTCACATCAGGATTTATTGTAACTAAACCCATTAAGACAGCATGCTATCGGAACATACGAACAAACATGATGACTATGAGGAGGGAATGCCAAGAAAGTGTTGCTATAAAACCATGACTTCCCAACTTCCCAAACTTCCACAAAAGCTGAGCATGGCTGTGCACTGCTGTAACCACAGCACTGAGGAAGAGAAGGAGAATCCCTTGAGGCTGAGAGATAGAAGCAGAGATAGGGAAAGGGAGAGGGAGAGGCATAGGCACAACATAGAGATAGACATAAACATAGAAGTGATAGAAAAATTGATAGACTGTCTCAAAAAATAAAATGAAGTGCAATTGAGGGCAAAACTCATTGTCAACTTCAGGTCTCCAAAAACATGTGCATACATACATATACACACATACATGCACACATACACATATTACATAATACATGCACGTATATGTACACATATATGTATACGTATGTACACACGCAAAAGAATAGACATGTAAGAATTGATTCCAAAAATATTTAAATTACTTTTTCATTATTTTCAATTATGTGTTTGTGGGTCACGTTCATGAGTGCTGGTACTCACAGACGCCAGAGTCATTGGTTCCCCTGGAGCTGGAGACAGACGCAGGTGTGAGCTGCCTGATGCAGGTGCTGGGAACCGAACTCCGGTCCTCTGCAAAACCACCAAGTCCTGTCTCTAGCTCCACGCAAAACACACGACACAGAAATATGTTTATTGAATATGAAGTTTAATTTTTGATAATTAAGACATTTATATCCGAGAATTGAAAGTATGTGGATACTTTTCAATAATTTTCATGATTAACACTAGCTACATTCCAATGCTAAACATAGAATCAAAATCATACGGTAGAAAACAGTCTTTATAACTTTAATTGGGCAAATATTTCTGAGGATGAATGGAGAAACAATATTATCATCATGAGAAAGCTAATGGTATTCGAAGAGAGTAAAACTTTATTAATCTTACATTTGAGAGAAATTGAGCAAACTCTTTGGAAAGACACTGTAAGGGAGAAGATGTGAGGCGGATCACACACACACACATGAAAAGGTGCCCAGCCTCTCTGGAAATCAAACACAAGTGAGATGACATTAGGAACCAGGACATTAGAACCATGAAAAAGAACTCATGTTAGTAAGGCTGCTCTGGTACGTAGATTGACAATTTTTTTTTTATTATGAAGTTGAACAATTTCATATAAGACTATGTTGTTTGCCTCTTGTGCTTCTGTCCAAGAAAGTTGAAGGCATACTTCACACAGTGTTCCTGGCAACAGCATTCAAACAGGCTCAGAGTGGAACTATCCATGAAGAGCTCAGAGGACTAACTGATCGTGGTAAATCTTACTTGCCAAGAAGTTAGGTGGTGTGTTGGTCAGGGAGGGACCTTGAACATCAGTTTAGGTTGAAGAATCCAGTACCAACTCTACATACCTAAACAATCCTAACAAAGGTGAAAGGCTTATTTATGAAAGCTTCTCTGTGTAGGGCCAGTAATTGAGGGAGTCAGCTTCCAAAGGGCACAGGAAAACTTAGTGCAAATGTTTTATGCTTTTATTGTGATGGTGAGGATATGGGTATGGGTGCTTCCCAAAGGTAAGAACTGGATAACTGGACAAATTTTATTTTAGTATATTTAATATTTCCTTGACACTGTTACAACAAACATCATCTTTTATTGTCTTGACAATGTGTAAAGTTTTGTTTCATATATTTTTATATAAAATAAATTCTAGCATACGTATTTTGAGAAAAATAGAGTTAATGGCACTAAAAAATAAACTTCTTTGGGTCATATTATTAGCCATGGATGAAGCCAGAGTTTGAAAACCTTGTACACAGCCACGTAATGTCAGAGTTCAATAAGCGAACAGAACTCCTCACAGGCCTTGTGTCTGGGTTGCTTTTGTGGCTTATGTTTTGTATTTCCTTGTGTGCTTTGTTTTGTCTTTGTGGTGACGGGAACAAACTCAGGGACTCACACATTTTAGGTAAGTTCTGTACCAGTCAGCTACATACACACACACACACGCACGCACACACACACACACACACACACACACACACACACACACACACACACACACCAGGGTTTGTGTATTATGTGTCTCCAGTGTATAATACCCTAGACTAAAGTAATGGCCTTTTTAAATGTGAACTGGCCCATTTCCTAATAAATTCTTTCACTGGAGGGATCATTCTATAAACAATCTGACTTGATATTATATACTTGTATTATATACTTGCTTCTATTGGTTAACTTTAAAGATAAAGAATTATAAGACTAGACGTACACTTTAATTTTTACTTCCTTTTTCATTCATTGATGTTCCCTTTCCTCCCTTTCTGCCAAATGAACTTATAAACTGTTAGAGTTCCCGTTTTCATTTTCTTGAAGTATCTTTCCCTCAAGCCTGTGAGTTTATTCTAGAACTGAAAGTCAATAATATTCATGATGACCACAAAAAGTATTAATAAGTTAAAAATAAGACAGTATTGTGAACACTTAAAAAAGGGAATGTGATTGTAAATCCAAAAGGATCAGTCAATGTTAGAAAACCCAATTTTCCTATACTTATTTTTAACAGTGGGATGATATTTCAGTTTTTATTCTTGGGCAGTTTTTCCTCCAATTATTTCACTTGTCTTTCTTTTTTGCAATTTGAAAGTTCAGATCACACATATAATTGAGGTTTCTTGAGTTTCTATGGATATGTAAGGATGCAGTCTGTGCTCTTTTCCCACTGAAGTTCCTGATATTTGCTTTTCAAAGCACTTGTTTTCTTTGCCTGCTGCGTGGCTGGCTGCATATTGTGCTCTGGGGTTAATGCCACTCTTGTTTTTATGAACACCGTCTTCATTCCACAGCTGCATCCCAAATACACTTAAGGACAGAGAAGATAAAATTAGAAGCATTTATGTGTGCAATGTTATCTTTAATTCACCTTCCTGGTTGTTTACCAATTTTTTTTTTTTTTTTTTGAGATTAGAAAATTAAGGATCAAGTTCATTCAGTTTTCGAATTTTGAAGAAACTGCATCAAAGGTCTCTACTTTCTTTGTTTCCAATATTGATGGGAAATGAGCTGTCTTCTGCCAAGGGTATCTCCTTTGTCCTTTTGATACAGGATCAACTTTAGCCATAACTATGTACCTCAGATCTCTCCAGTGTTCATCCTGAAACAGCATGCCTGTCTCCATCACCTGCCTCCAGTGTGTATTCAGAGTTGGAGTTCCCGCCATGCATATTCATAGGATGTTGCCCAATTACCCTAATCTAGAAGTTCATGCACATGTATTTAACTCGTGGAAGCTTATTTTACCTTATGAAATGCTATCCTTACACACATGCTAAACCTAGCCTCATCACCATTCCAGTGGTATCTTGGGAGGTATAGAAAGGAACCCGTATGTTTCGTTTGTTATCTGGAACAGGAAGCACTTCATTGTTGATGTCTCTAAATCTTTATTAAAGAAACTTGGAATGTCTTTTTGAACCACAACTAGTAGCTGTGATTATCAGAGGGGTAGATTAAAAAAGAAAGTTGAAGTTGGCAATTACAGATAATCATACTTAACAGACAGCATTATAAAACTTAATTATTCCTAAAAATATAGTTTTATGTAAAATATCAAAGCTTTTAGTCACACAATAGAGAGGAAACTCCATTTTACAGCTACCAGCCTTCTGTCACCCTTTTGTACCCTTGTTGTAATTAAAGAACTTCACGGTTAAGAGGAACAAAATTCAGTCCTGATATACATGTACATGCCACAAAAATGATCAAACAGTGGTTTCAAGGCATGTTAGTAAATCTACAAGGACCTTATATTTGTTGCTTTTGTTGTTGCTGTTACCAAAATACCTGACAAAAAGCAACTCAAGGGAGAAAGGGCTTATTTTGGCTCCTGGTAGGGTGCATTTCTGAGTTCATGGCTGGGAGCATGTATCTGGGATATCGCATATCTCAGTGCACCGGCAAGCAGAGACAGAGGCAGAACGAAGAGGTGCAAGCATGACATAGGTATAATCCCCGAGACCTGTCTTCCATTATCCAACTCCCTTCAGTTGGGCCTTATTTCGTAAAGAGTTCATAGCCCCCCAAAACAGCCCTGGCTTGTAAGAAACAGGTGCCGAAACACAAGATCTGGGGAAACATTTCCTACTCGAACCAGAGCGAAACTTAAGTGGTAGACATGGAATGGCAGAAACCTGAGAAGCCCCAGGGTCCTCACTCAAGGAGGGCTTCTCAAGAAGTTTAGGTAACAGATCCGATTTTATGTGTCCATTCCAAATTCTTGGTTAGCTACTACTGATAATTTTAAAATGCGTTAGAAACCTGTCCCCTCAATCAATTAGGAAGAGAGCTATATAAGACAAAGAGAGCCGAGATCTGCCTTGAAAACGACTTTTAGAAAGCCTTAACAAAGAGGCATGCATGCGTGGGAAGTGACCGTGGCTCAGAGAATCCTTCCAGGACACAACGGTATAGCGAAGCTCAAAGGCCAGTTTCCTGTTTCTGACTTTTCAGCAGGAAATTGTAAGTTGTGTGGTTCATACTTCTTCCAAACAAGCATGCCCCCAAACTTTTAGTGACCCAAATGGAAGGAAATAAAATGATTAATTTAAGAGAAAAAAATTTACAAATAGGTTGACTATCAAAATTAGCTTGCAAATTAATATACGATTCTCAATTAGAGGTTATGCCACCTATGCTTTAAATGCCAGAAGCATAAAACTCAAAAACGATAATGCCTGAAAATTGTCTCACTTTGTAGGAAAGTGAAATAGTTTACAAAAATGAGAGCATTTGCAATCATAAAAGAAAAAACTTCATTTCAGACTTCTTGACCTCAAATTGGAGACTCCAGGCTAGTTTCTAAAGCAATGTCGCGGTATTGCATGTGCTTCTATTCTGTCGGTTGCTGTGGTAGTAGTGATTGGGGTTATTCTATTGGGAACACATCCTGTTACATTCTGTTGAAATTATTTTTCACCACACTGACTATTTTATTTTTAGGATAACGTTTGCCTGGAAAGGTTAAAATTGTCAGTGCAGCCATTTTATTGTCTACTTGCTTATTGTCTACTTGCATTTGAGAATGTTTTAAAAGCTAAGGCTTTTTACTAAGTATATTGCTCCTAGATTTTAATTAATATTTAATATGAATATTATCTTTTCTGATATCCCCTGAATATTTAGTTGGATTTGATCAAAATTCTTTTGACTATTTTGTTATCACATTTTAAGTTCAAATACATGTTTAAGTATCAAATAACATGACAAATTTGAATCTGGAGATACAAAACTAAATAATATATGATTATTATGTTTTGAGGAAATAATATAATATATAATTAGAAGAATGGGTCAACTAGAATATTTATATTGCAACATATTAAGTGGTAGTAGTCTATAAATTCACAGTGTTTCTGAAAATAGCCCTTATCACTACATGAATATATGAAAAATTTTAATTTCTTTACTAGAGGATTTTATAATTTGAGGTCTTCAATACTATTCTCTAATACAGTAGATGCCCTTTTTTGACTTTCAGTGAGTATTTTTAATGAAAATGATAATAAAATAACACAAGGCTTTGCCACGTTCCTCAAAGTAAAAGGAAAGAAATATCAAGTGCAATTCTTCGACATCCCAAATTTTTATTAGAAGTTAAATGTCAGGGATGCAGGACAGAATTGTGCAAACTACGTGAGTGGGGCACCATTGGTGCTCTGAAAACTTAGCAGTGGGCAGGTCTTTTCTGGATAGGAAGAGTGGAGTCCACAGAAAATGGAATACTGGTGCTTAGAACGTCTGAGTGAGATGTGAGAAGCATAGCCTGTGGTGCAGAGTGCTGAGGAAGCTGAGGAGCTGACTGACTTCAGCATGCTTAGCATTCACTCTGCTGAGGGCTTATGACAGACCACCCAATCTGTCTCCACAGAACACAGGATGTATCAACAAAAATACGTATGCACCATATTTTCTATTTCTCTGTTTTCGCCGTCTGTGAAATGGGATCACATTTATTTTCTATTGAAATCAAAATAAAGTGTATAAAAATTTTGTGCATAGCAAATAATAAGTACTGCTTTCTACTTTTGGTTAAAAGAGGTGATACAAAATTGGGTCTAGAGAGAAACTTGGAGCCAAACTGATAGATCATTAAAAGACAAAGTACTGATTTGACATTTTACCCAGTGAGAGGCAGGGATCCCTTAGAAGTATTTAAGGTAAAAAGCTATAAGATTAGAATTGAATTTTAAGAAAATGAATTCACTATAGTCTGCCTTGGAAGTGAGAATAGATCAATCAGAACATAGTTTCAACAAGTGTTGAGGAACAAGAAATTTCTAGAGAAAAAAATCCACAAAATTATTTTCACATTAAACATATATTTTGTATATTTTTACACATCAGTAGACATTTACATACATGCTTGTACCGTGACAAATATTTTATAAAGCATTTTCTTTATGTGTTATCCCCTGAATGATCTGTATTTTAAAGAAACAAGCAAAGCTGAGAGTGGATCAGTATGACAGACTTATTTTACTTTACAGGTAAGGGTGTAATGGGAACAAGATATGTGAAGGCAAATTTTAAAAGATAAGAGTACATAAAATATGTGGGTAGAAACCATCCTAGAAAGAACACTCTTGGGACTAGGATTGGTCCTCATTAAAGAAAAATGTCAAAGGGTGGAATCATAAAATTAAGTCGAAAGGTATAATTACACGACCATTTGCTTTAAACTTTGTGAATCTCAGTGTTCCCATTTTAAAAATGGATATAGTAATATCCCCTAGTAATTGATAATGATTTGATGAGAACATGAATGTCTTGGATAATAGTTTTAATATTGAGTATGTGCTCAATAAATATTACTTGCGAGACTGAGAAGCAGAGGCTGGTGGAAAGAACATAAATGGCAGAAAGACGCATGATTCCAGTGGACAGCAGGAAGTAAGATTAATGAAACGGAAGTAATGTGTATCATTAGCACCGTCGGAGCCCTCGTACATGGGAACTTATATAAAATACTTTCCTAAAAAATATCAGCTCCCTACCTGACTACTTATAGTCTTTGGAAATACAGTTTGGGGGACTTAAATGACCTTGATTAAATTCAAAGAAATAAATAATCACACGATGCATCTTCAAACAGTAGAATCAATCTGTATTTATGTCTATATTAGGAAGTCATAATTCAGTCCCATTGGATGCTTCAGTTAATGAGACGCTTTCTCTTAGTGAGTTTCCCCATAAACTACGTTTTTAAATTTAAATTAAATGAGAAAGTCAATTTCCCATGACACCCTGGGATTGTGCCTACAGGCAAATTTCTCTTAAACCCCAAGTTCACTGGCTGCATGCTTTAATG
The DNA here is from genome assembly GCF_011762505.2 of Arvicanthis niloticus. Classification (NCBI taxonomy): domain Eukaryota; kingdom Metazoa; phylum Chordata; class Mammalia; order Rodentia; family Muridae; genus Arvicanthis; species Arvicanthis niloticus. The sequence continues at coordinate 92,090,154 of NC_047662.1, forward strand.
ATGTTCTTTTATTAAAATGTCCATGAAAATCAGCATTAAGATAATGCATATTTATAGGTATAAAAATTGATTTTTTTTTTAAAAAAAAATCCCAAAGCTAAAGTCCAATACACAGTATAATGTGGCTTGTCTCCCGTCATGGTTTGCCATGCAATTTGAAAGGAGTTTCTCATCCACACTGCATCCCACAGAGATGCAGCACCATCCAGCTGTTTCTGCAAGAGCAAACTCTGCTTGGGTTTCCAACACAATTACAAGATAATTAAGCTTAACTCTTTATGCAGGGTTCAAGACAGGAACTGACCTCTTCCTGGCTTAGTAGAACTCTCAGGACAAAACACTTAATTATAGATTATCACACACACACACACACACACACACACACACACACTTGTATGCAGTATCCTAAGTATCTTTTTAAATTAATACTACTCAAGAATTAATATAACTGTTGGGTCTTGTCTTTTTTGGAATAAGACTTTAATCACTAGACTAGTTTAAATAAGGCTTCTTCAAATAATCGATCTTAAGGCTTCATTAAGGTAATGATGAAATTTTATTCTCAATAACACTAATTAACTAATTATTTCTCAGGTAGAGAAAAACAAGTTTTTAAAAAACCTGTTCTATACAACAATATCTCAGTTCTGGAAAAAGAAGGATGTGGACTTTCTTTCTTTTCTTTTTTTTTTTTTTTTTTCCCATCAATAGTGATTCTCACAGGCTGTGGAAACAAAGGGCTTCATCTAATGGCATCATCATGAAGGAAGCTTGCTTTGCACAATATATTGGTGACCATCACCAGGGAACTGCATCTTTCTAAATCTTGACACTTGGAGAGTTTAGAGAAAGATCAGAAACTCAGAGAAAGGGCTGCAGATTAGGAAGTAGTCCATCTCACGACCTGGCCTATGCCTAGTCAGATTTTTTTTTCCAGAAAGTTGTGTACTAATGGCTGTAGAATTGTTTCTTTTTCTCACTGAGTTCACATTGTGGTATGAAAAATTTACCATTCAAAGTCCTGCTGAAGCATCAAACTCTATCCTAAGCTTCCAGAATAATAAACTCGACTGTAATGATACAGAAACATACATGTACAAGCCTACCTGAATACACACACACCAGAGATAGTAACAATAACAACTAAAACAACACACACACAGAGGGAGGAGAGAGGGAGAGGGAAAAGGAGAGGGAGAGGGAGAGGGAGAGGGAGAGGGAGAGGGAGAGGGAGAGGGAGAGGGAGAGGGAGAGGGAGAGGGAGAGGGAGAGGGAGAGGGAGAGGGAGAGGGAGAGGGAGAGGGAGGGAGAAAGGCAGGGTTATCACTGGCCCCTGACACTGTGTTCCCATTGTGTCTTCCCCAATGACTTAGCTGCATACCTGTACAGCTGAGATTTCAACAGTTATTAAGTCTAATCATGTTAGCAGTCCTTCCCACATGAAACTTTTCTGTAGCCTCAAACTAGTTTTAGAATCAAGTTCAAGATTTATTATTAGAGTCTACAAGAACAGGAGCATCCTTTAAACATACTGAGACTGCCATTCAAAATACCCTCATGAGGAAATTCTCAGCCAGAGGTGACTTTTGCAGTAAACTTTGAAAAAACACATGTAGAAAGAATGACTTTAGCTTTAGATACTCTTAAAGGAAGCAATTTTTCTCACCTTGTCTTACAAGTCCAGTAAGAGCAGAGGACTGAAGTTCAGCTCCTAGCACCCAGTCAGTTCGCAATCAGTCAGTTCGCAATCATAACACCAGGCCAGAGAGTCTGATGCCCCCTTCTTGTGCTAATGGACACTGCACATACATACATAAATCCACTCACAGACACATATAAGGATAATTAAAAATAAAAAAAATTAAAATTCTTTAGTTATAGATTAACATGTATTCCACATTTATTTGAGAAATGCCCTTCTAATTTTAAAAAAGCTGTAAAGGAATAAACCACAGGGAGAAGAGAGATATTTTTAAGTATTTGAAAACACCTCAATATCAAAAGAATATAATTGGCTTAAAAATAAACAAAACAAGAAACAACAGTTTGTAATAGAACTGCTTTAAGGAGGTTGCTAGTTCATACTTTTCAAGGCTGAATTAGGTAAGGCTAGTGAGCAGGTTGTAGGAGTGAGAAGCTGACAGAAAGCTAATGTAGCAAGCCCTATCTAAATGTTAGGGCTATCAGAAAGTAGAGTGAAAAATCACAGGTCATCTTTATGATTCTTCTAGGGAGGCAGGCAGACACAGGATCAGAAGCCAGGGCACTGGTGAGAATGTGGTGGACATTTTTTTCTTCTCAAGTTCATGAAATATGAGATATGATGTCTTGGTGAGATTGGAGGACTACCCATCACAATTGACTTCATGAGGTTTCCTGTATAGTTGGTATAGCAGAAAGCTTCCCCTCATAGTGTGGAACTGTCAGGATTTGGGCTTCTCTTTTCATCTCTCTGCCCCCATTCTCCCTACATCTGGCTAAATACCTTTCAATGCTTTAGCTTTTATGCTTCATTTTATGAGGGTGAAGGGAAAGTGCTGACTTTTATGGACATTGTGCATATATTTCTGTCTGGCTGTTAAAAAATTGGGGCCAAATCATCGACCCAGCAAAGCCCATTTTGTAGAACTTTATCATATTTAACCTAAAAAAAAGCAGATGAAGAAAAATTTGAGGGCAAAAAATAATTGCAAATGATTAATTGGGTAACAGAATATGCTTTATATCACAATAAAATAATATGTAGCCATTAAAATGACTATTAAAAAGACTAGCAACAGGAACATTCTTATGAATCATTTAAGCAGAGTATAAATGTGTGTCTAGACCATGGTTGAAATGCTATAAAAATGACATCTATTGGGGCAGGGTCTGGGAAGATGCAGTGGGAGTTGAAACAGTTTGATTCACAGGGTGAAACAGTGCTCCAACCACAGTGTGTGAGGGAATCACATGAAATCGTTACTAAAAATTCTCATCTCAGGAATATTCCACCAAAAGACTTATCCAGTCATTCTGAAGGTGAGAATGTTTTACAGTTAAAGAAACATCCCTGAGCCACGATGAGGTGGGTTGTAACTATTGTGAGATTTACAGAATGATATCATTATATCGTGCCAATGTGATACAGTAGCCTGTCCCACAAATACTACATCTAAGAGTATTTTAGTTAGGGCTTTATTGGTGTGAAGAGACACTATGACCAAGACAACTTTTATAAAAGAAAATATTTAATCGTTGCTGGCTTCTAGTATCAGAGGCTCAGTACAGTAATCATCATGGCAGGAAACAGAGCAGCCGGCAGGCAGACATGGTACTGGAGGAGAGGAGAGGTCTGAAGCTTGATCTGAAGGCAGCCAGAAGGAGATTATCTTCCATAGACAGTCTGGAAGAGACTATCTTTTGCACTGTGCAGAGCCTGAACACAGGAGACCACAAAGCCCACCTGCACTGTGTCACATTTCTTCCAACAAGGCCACACCTCCTCTAATAAGGCCACACCTCCTAGTAGTGGCACTGCCTGGGTCAAGCATTCAAACACATGAGACTATGGGAGATAAACCTATTCAAATTACCACAAAGAGGGGAATCAGAAAAACACTGTTTTTATTGCCTGCCTTGAATCTTGTTAAAAAGTATGATGGATTTAATTTAATTTATATTTATCTTTTATTGCCTGTGACTGTGGACCCATGTTTGCCTAATTTCTCATCAGGGAGACACAGATTCTTTTTGCTGATTTATTAACAACTAGCACAGTTCTCAGTGTTGAGCAGGGCAGACACAATTATGTGTGACAATCACCATCATTTCTTAACTGCAGAAGACTTCACAAAGGGAGTTTCCCAGCTGGGGAGGTTTGGCACTAAGCCTATGTGAGAATTTACATGAGTGATTCCTTAGTCCTCATACCTGGTTTTTCTTTCACCTGTTTATGAAGGATGGCATTTGTGACACAAAACCTACCAGACTCTGCTCCATCTTGCTAGTGTTCTTGTAAAAAAATTTGTTCCTCTTGAGTCACTCACCAGTTAGCCTCCATCTAGCAAGGAACTTAGTCGTGAGGGGTGGGGCACAACTTTGACCTGCTGGGATTTGGCCAATGATCAATACCTACCTAGTTCCTAACTAACATAGAGGAAGAGTTGAGGAAAGCCGGCCATTGCCAGCCCATCTGTTGGGGGGCTGCGGGGATATGCTCATTTAGCAGTGTTCCAATTGCATCTTTACTGGGTACTTGTATTACATTTAAAATAAATTAATCACAATGACCTCACAAATTCCCACAGAAGTTTTTCTAGCTCCCATTTTACCTTTCTCTTTTTCTACTCATTGGGGTGATGGTCTAGTGAGCCCAGTGCCTAATAGGATCATGTTTCCAACAGTTAGCTTAGAAGTTGTATGTCTCTAAGTAGATATGGGTAAGACCAGGAAGTTAATAGACATCTTTCCAAACAAAACATCTTGTACCAATTCTGCACTAAGACAACCAGCTCCATGTTTGGTACTAGACCAGGCACCAGGAAGCCACGTGGCACACAGAAGCTAACGCTTGGAGTTGATAGATGTGAGTGAAATGATAGACGACATTTCAGCTCCTTTATCTGATTCTAACGGCTTTTTCTTTTCTCTTTTCTTTTTTGGTCACTGTGCTATGATGTCATTCAACTTGTAGAATTTGTTTCAATTAGTATGAAAGGTAAAAAAATGAATCAGGAGGGAAACTTTATTGGTGATGTGACATCAGGCAAGATAAAGAGTGGACTGGACAGTGTTTGTTCCTGTTTCTTTTTTTTCCCCCACCCCTTGCCCCCGCCCCCAGAAGTGCTGAGTGCTGTCTCAATAATTTGCCTTGGGTGTGGCTTCAGAGTTTCACCAAGGCCAAGAGTAATAAAAAAAAAAAAGAAGAGAGATGAAGTTTTAAGCGGAAGTACTATAGACAAATTCTCGACACAAAATTAATGTGCAGGGCAAATGAGGAGTTGAGCAGAGATGATTAATTGCTCATTAAAATTTACCTTGGTATTAAAGTGTGTCAAGGGCACACATTCTGAAAGGCTATCAAACAAGACCAAGAGACATGAGGGAAAAATGTCTGTGGGGTCATTAGTTTGTTCTACCCTGTGAACTTAATGCATGGGCAACATCACTTAATGACCGACACGGGTATAAAGATCAAAAGTGAACGGCACAGCAAGGACAATTAAGAGACTGGTGTTGGTCTGCTGTAGAAGAGGAATAATGAGCACATAAGGTTCCACTGCGAGAGAATGTTTTTCTACCAGGACTTTAATAGGAGCATTAAGGGGAAATTAAATTGATTCAGATTCTAACATTCTCAGTACCTTTTCCCCCCTATAAATGACTCAAAAAGCCCACTGACAATAACACTTAAAAATCATTCTGAGAACCAAGGATGTACGTCAGCCATTGAAAGGAACTACAGGGGACTTCCAAGAACCACCAGGAGCACGTAAAGCTTGGTTGAGAATCATTACTATGGTTATATGTTTAATCTTTGTGGGAGAGAAAGATTGAGCAGAAGCAAAAATCAATCTCAAATATAATCTCATGTTTTTCAACTTGGCTTGGAGACTTTGAAGAAAAACTATCCAAATGACAACCATCCCTTCCTTCTGGATAAAGGCATGGCAAACACGTTCTATCCTTCCTCGGTTCTCTCTTCTCTCATCCATTCTCTGGACAAATTAAAAACAAACAGACAAACCAAACAAGCCGGCTAGCAGAAGAAAAATGATGATAGTGTGTGGTATATATGTACATACCTTCTCAGCAAACAGTTAACATACATATGTAAAGAGACTCATGGATGATGTGAGGTGAGTAGTATTGGATATTTGGCCTTTGGTTTACCCTATTTAGCAGAAAAAGAGCCACATACAGATTGGTACCTCACATTTACTTCTTGATAAATGAAATCCAGCTAACTTAGGTATAGTTGATTAACTGTCAGCCTAATATCTCATACTTAGTTCTTCACACAGCACTGTTTCTGTAGACTGTGTCACTCACTTTCCCATTTATATGTTAGAGCTCTAACCCCATTGTAATTGTGTTACAGGCAGAGGTCTTATTAAGGTTAAAAGGGGTCATAAGGAGAAACACAAGTCTGATAGGGCCGATGCTCCCAAGGGAGACCAAGAGTCACCAGAGCTCTGTCTATCACTGAAAGACAACTGCAGGCCAAGAGGAGAGCTCACCAGCACCAGCCAGCATCTTAGCCTTGGTTTTTCCAGGATTGAAAGCCATGAAAAAGTAATTTTCTCTTGCATAAAGCATCCAGGAACCCTAGCTGACTTACACACATGCATTTATAATCATTGTGGTCCCTTGCATTGTTTTATTCACATTATTTTTATTTTCATTTGATTCAATTTCTCCTTTCCCAACTCATCTCTCTTGCACCTCTGGATTTTGATTCTTCAGTCAGGAGCTTAGTTTTGGGATTACTTACTTTTAATACTATAAAATGTCTGGTAGCACAGATCTCAGAAGCCTTGAAAAATGTCTACTAACCTATTTGAGTCTGATTTCTTTACTCCCTGAATTAGTTAACAGTTTTCAAGTATGTCTGGTCATAGTTTCATATATTGAGATTATGATGAAGCCCATCCATGTAAGGAAGATATAAGCCCCTCATGAAATTAATTTTTATGAGAGCTCCCTCAAATACTCTTTGGCTTAGATACTTGATGTCACATAACTAAGTAAAATTCCTTTGTATTACTTGCTTTTTTTCCTAATAATTTATTTTTTATTCACTTTACGGCCAGATCATATCCCCCTCCCTTCTCTCTCCCAGTCCCATCCTTAAAAGTCCCTTCCCCATTGCTCCCCACCCCTCTCCTCAGAGAAGGGGAGCTGCCCTTGGGCATCTAAAACCCCACCTTGGAACATAGAGTCCTAGGAGACTCCTCTCCCACTGGGGCCCAACCAAGCAGTCCAGGTAGGGGAAAGAGATCTGATGGCATGGAAGAGACTGGGACAGCCCCTGTTCCACTTGTTATGAGACTCACATGAAGACCAAGCTGCATACTTGCTACAAATGTGTAGAGGGCCTAGGGCCAGCCCCTGTATACTCCCTGATTGATGGGCCAGTCTCTGGGTCCAGGTTAGTTGACTCTGTGGGTCCTTTTTGTTTACCTGCTTTTTAATCTTAACTATAAATAAAGTATTTTATTCCTTCCTGTCACCACAGTGGTTATTGTTATTTTGGAGGGGATATATTAATATTTATTTTATAAAGCTATTCTGAGAATTCAGAATAAAAGAGTATACTCATAAGCTAGATGACTCATTTAAATAATGACGTCTCTAAATGGGGTTAAAAGCATTAATGACTGGGAAATTATGTAATGATATGACTCATCACGAAAGAAGGACTCGGTGGTCTTTTCTTGTAGGTGACCAAATTCTTTGACAGATGGGCATTTGGGCTGAGTATCACCCTCTGTTGTTAAAGAAGGAATCTGATCATGTTATATCCAATATTCATACTCATTAAGAAGCCTCAGCCAAACCTGGAGAGTAAGCCTCAAAATCACTTGAAAAATTTGTCTGAACATTCGAGTAGCACAAGAGTGTCCGTGAGGACAGCCATGGTACCCGAGAGGAGGATTCAACATTGCGGGTAAATAGTTTAAAAGAATCCTCAATATATCAAAGAACAAAGTGTCAACAGTGTGTCAAAAAAAAAACCTCATAGAACTAAAAAGAAATACATAAGAAATATATAAACTAAAGAAATATATAAATCTAGAACTAAAGTTGAAAATGTAAACGCCCACTGTCAGTTAAGAAGACATGTAGATAGAAAACCAAGGAACTATACACAAGGCCTGGCAACACTGAGCTGAGCAAGCATAGCTGAGTTCTAAGGTATATGCCATATTTGGGAAAGTCTGAGCAAACCTTTTCAAGTTCCCATGCCATAACTTAGTCACTGAAATATTCACAAACCTAAAAGAATTAAAATTGTGTAGGGAAATTGTTCACTGCTGTTATAGATGCAAGTTTAAAACACATATGGAAAACGATAGGGGCATCCCTGATATTTGAAAATGAAGCAATACATTTCTAAATTAAATTTTGTAAGACAAGCTTAACAGTCAGCACCCTTAAGGAGTCGTGTCTGCAGAGAAGATGCACAGGAGGCCGGCAGCTGCACAGAAGCATGCTGAGCTTTGCCAATCACTAGAGAAATGACAATCAAACCCAAAATAATGTAGTACTCCACACCTGCTAGGATGGTGATTGGCAAGCAAGGAGAAAGTGAGTATGGAAGAGAAGAAGCAATCAGAACCCACAAGGATGCAAACTGATGCAGCTACTACTGAAGTAAAACGCTCTATATCCAATAATGGGAATTAAAATTACTGTATGTCCCAGCAATTCCTCTCCAGGAGATGAACCTTAAAGACTTAAAATAAGGAATCCAGAGAGATTTTGTCCACCCATGTTCTTACTGGTAGGATTTACAATCAGCTGTTGGGAATCGGCTTTGTCTCATTCTGGCTCACAAAAAGCTGAACTTCCAGACTTGAGGGTCCCTGCCCCCAGATGGCTTTGACTGATAATAAAGAATTGCCATACAACCAATAGCTGGGTAGAATGATGGAGGCAGGACTTTTAGATTGCACAAGTGAGAGGCCAGGAGAGAGAGGAGAGACGGAGAATCACCATGACTTGGAGAAAGAAGGATCAGATTTAAGGGCTGCAGGAAAGAAAACAACCAGCCATGTAAGAATTTGGGAAAATGGCCCTAACTTCCAGTCTCCTGATTGGGTCTGGGGTAGCAGAAACAAAAATATAGATTTTAAAGGCTGTTTACTCAAGAATACTGTAGGGAAGTGTTTGCTAGCTATGGGCAGGTTTAGAAATGCCCAGCCACTGAGCTAATCAAGGCATATCAAAGTTAGCTGGTGTATGTGTGTATCTTTCATTTGCAAATCCAGAAAGCTCTTGGGCAGGTGCATGTGTGGGACCTACTGGGAGCCAAAGTGGTTTAACTACTTTACCACTACAATCAGCCATAAGATGGGAACCAATTTAAGAATAAAGAAAAGGGGGGCACATATCATGGAATATTACTATGCTATGAAAAGAAGGGAGCCTATGTTTTTTTTCAAGACAAAGTTTTTCTATGTTGTAAAGTTTTCAAAGCCCTGGTTGCCCTGGAGCTTGCTCTGTAGACCAGGCTGGCCTTGAACTCAGATATTCACC